>NW_021703769.1:29960728-30076270 GCF_005190385.1 Monodon monoceros | reverse complement strand
AAGAAAGAAAGAAAGAAAGAAAGAAAGAAAGAAAGAAAGAAAGAAAGGAAAGTAATAATAAAATAAAATAACATTATTAAAATTAAAAAATAATTTTAAAAAATTAAAAAGTAATAAAAAAGAAAAAAAAAGAAAGAAAAGAGCAACCCAACCGAAAAACAAATCTACCAATGATAACAAGTGCTAAAAACTCTACAAAAAAAAAACAAACAGACAGACAGAACCCTAGGACAAATGGTAAAAGCAAAGCTATACAGACAGAATCACACAAAGAAGCATACACATACACACTCACAAAAAGAGAAAAAGGAAAATATATATATATATATATATATATATATATATATATGTATGTATATATTAAAAAAATGGAAGAGAGCAACCAAATCAATAAACAAATCTACCAATGATAATAAAGTCTAAATACTAAACTAAGATAAACATAAATCCAGGAACAGATTAGATACAGAAGGCAAACCCCAAGTCTACAATTGCTCCCAAAATCCACTGCCTCAATTTTGGGAAGATTCGTTGTCTATTCAAGTATTCCAGAGATGCAGGGTACATCAAGTTGATTGTGGAGATTTAATCCACTACTCCTGAGGCTGCTGGGAGAGATTTCCCTTTCTCTTCTTTGTTCACACAGCCCCTGGGATTCGGCTTTGGATCTGGCCCTGCCTCTGCGTGTAGGTCACCTGTTACAGGACGGGGTTAAAGTAGCAGCTGATTAGGGGGCTCTGGCTCACTCAGGCCAGAGGGTGGGAGGGGTATGGAATGCGGGGTGAGCCTGCGGTGGCAGAGCCTGGCATGACGTTGCAACAGCCTGAGCCGTGCTGTGTGTTCTCCTGGGGAAGTTGTCCCTGGATCATGGAACCCTGGCAGTGGCGGGCTGCACAGGCTCCCAGGAGGGGAGGTGTGGATAGTGACCTGTGCTTGCACACAGGCTTCTTGGTGGCTGCAGCAGCAGCCTTAGCGTTTCATGCCCGTCTCTGGTGTCCGCTCTGATAGCCGCAGCTTGCACCCGTCTCTGGAGCTCGTTTAGGTGGTGCTCTGAATCCCCTCTCCTTCTGCACCCCGAAGGAATGGTCTCTTGCCTCTTAGGCAGTTCCAGACTTTTTCCTGGACTCCCTCCCAGCTAGCTGTGGTGCACTAGCCCCCTTCAGGCTGTGTTCACGCAGCTAACTCCAGTCCTCTCCCTGGGATCCGACCTCTGAAGCCCGAGCCTCAGCTCCCAGCCCCCACCCATCCCGGCAGGTGAGCATACAAGCCTCTCAGGCTGGTGAGTGCTGGTCAGCACCAATCCTCTGTGTGGAAATCTCTCCACTTTGCCCTCTGCACCGCTATTGCTGTGCTCTCCTCCGTGGCTCCGAAGCCTTCCCCCCATCCCCTGTCTCCGCCAGTGAAGGAGCTTCCTAGTGTGTGGAAACTTTTCCTCCTTCACAGCTCCCTCCCAGGGGTGCAGGTCCTGTCCCTATTCTTTTCTCTGTTTTTTCTTTTTTCCTTTGCCCTACCCAGGTATGTGGGGCGTTTCTTGCCTTTGGGGAAGTCAGGTCTTCTGCCAGCATTCAGTAGGTGTTCTGTAGGAGTTGTTCCACATGTAGATGTATTTCTGATGTATTTGTGGAAAGGAAGGTGATCTCCACGTCTTACTCCTCCGCCATCTTGAAGGTCTCTCATAAGCAGAGGTTTTGATTTGATAAATCTTTTTTTCTTTTTTAATAGAACTAAGGGTAAAACTTTTTAAAATAAGCTGGACATTAGAAAGTTCCCAAATTTGTTAATGTGCGCAGTTTTTTTTTTTTTGGCCTCGCTGTGTGGCTTGTGGGATCTTAGTTCCCCGACTAGGGATTGAACCTGGGCCCACGGCAGTGAAAGAGCTGAGTCCTAACCACTAAACCACCAGGGAATTCCCATTAATGTGCCCAGTTCTAACTGTATGTTTCCCAAGTTTGCTTTTAGAAACCCAGAGTGCATCCCTCTATATACATATAATTTTGAAACGGTTGTTAAGTTCCTGGATCTAACATAGCGCAAGCCACAGCAGCCTATTTTTATTATAGGTGAACCTTGAAGAAAGGCCTTGCATGTTTTCTTAGGTCAGACTCCCAAGGCAATAGAAATAAAAGCAAAAATAAACAAATGGCATCTAATCAAACTTATAAGCTTTTGCACAGCAAAGGAAACCATAAACAAAATGAAAAGACAACCTAACGGAATGGGAGAAAATACTTACAAACTATACAACCGACAAGGGCTTAAGTTCCAAAATATACACAGTTCATGCAACTCAATATCAGAAACACAAACAACCCAATCAAAAAATGGGCAGAAGACCTAAACAGACATTTCTCCAAAGAAGACGTACAGATGGCCACAAGTACGTGAAAAGATGTTCAGCATCACTAATTATTAGAGAAATACAAATCAAAAGTACAGTGAGGTATCTCCTCTCAGCGGTCAGAATAGCCATCATTAAAAAGTCTACGGGGACTTCCCTGGTGGTCCAGTGGTTAAGAATCCACCTTCCAATGCAAGGGACTTGGGTTTGATCCCTGGTTGGGGAGCTAAGATCCCACATGCCACAGGGCAACTGAGCCCACATGCCAAAACTACAGAGCCCACGCGCTCTAGAGCCCGCGCAGCCCAACTAGAGAGAAGTTTGTGTGCCGCAATGAAGAGCCCACGTGCCACAACAAAAGAGCCCATGTGCTGCAACTAAGATCTGATGCAGCCAAAAATAAATAAATATTTTTTTAAAAAAATCAAAAGTCTACAAATAACAAAAGCTGGAGAGGTTGTGGAGAAAAGAGAACCCTCCTACACTGATGGCCAGAATGTAAATTGGTGCAGGAACTATGAGAGGGTCCTCAAAAAACTAAAAATAGAACTACTGTATGATCCAGCAATCCCACTCCTGAGCATATATCTGTAGAAAACGCTAATTCAAAAAGATACATGCACCCCAGTGTTCATTGCAGCACTATTTACAATAGCCAAGACATGGAACCAACCTAAATGTCCATCAACAGAGGAATGGATAAAGAAGATGTACATATATACAGTGGAATACTACTCAGCCATAAAAAAGGAGTGAAATAATGCCATTTTCAGCAATGTGCATGGACCTAGAGATTATCATACTAAGTGAAGTAAGCCAGAAAGAAAAAGACAAATACCATATGACGTTACTTATATGTGGAATCTAAAATATGATACAAATGAATTTATTTACAAAACAACAGACTCACAGACGTAGAAAACAAACTTATGGTTACCCAAGGAGAAAGGGGGTGAGGGAGGGATAAATTAGGAGTTTGGAACTAGCAGATAAAAACTACTATATATAAGATAGATAAACAACAAGGTCCTACTGTATAACACAGGGAACTATATTTAATATTCTATAATAAACCATAATGGAAAAGAATATGAAAAAGTATATATGTGTATACATTTATATATATATGCTTATACAGAAGATAGAAGTGGAAAAGGAAAAAAAAGAATTTTCTCCATTTTTCTGGGAAAATTCCAAACCTAGGCAGAATTCTGAAGTGAGCATGTCATGTGAGACTTCTCCCCTTCTCTGAACACATTTTTCTTGTTTCTTTCTTTACTACAGACCTGGCACCCAGTGCCTTGTTGAATTAGACTGAAGTGCACAGTGGTGTGCTTGATGTAATGTGGCCAACAACCTCTTCCAGTAGATGATGCTAACCAGGAAGGGAGATGAATTTGCCCTGTCAGGCCTCTTCTTGGTGTGTTCTGTATGGACTGCCTCCCTCCTAGAGTAAATACATCAACTTAAAAGAGGAACATAGAAGATTGCAGATGAAAAAACAGACAGTAATATACATGCTGTGAGCATTTGCGGGCAGCATCACATAGATAATGTAAGAGCAGAAGTCATGTTTTAAGAGATCTGAAAAGTATTCCAGAGAAGTTGGATGAAGTAACAAAATAAAGCATAAAGCTCTAAGAAAGAGGGAAATAATGTTAAAGATACAAAAATGGAGGATAAGTTGAGAATTCACAGAATATACTTGAAGAGAAGAAAAAAATTTTAATAGGGAATGAAATAAAAGAAGCCAGATAAATGAATGAGAATGTTTAAACAGGTTCCAGGTATTGATCATGTTATGTGTATGTTAGTTATACATGTTTCCTATGAACAGATGTATAGGACAATAGACACAGAGGGTTTTTTCCATGATTATATGAAAGTAAAAGGTGAAAATAAAGAAATGGTGTGAATGAAAGAGGCTGTGTGTATCCACTTGCTTTATCTTCCCTCCTGGCTTAATGTAGGAGCCCACCTGGGCTAAGCTGCGAGCTTGGACTTGTGTTTCCTTGGCCCAAGAGGACTGGCACATATCAGCAGATGCCTCACCATAAAAGGGGCTTCACCACTCCAGTCTGTGTTTTTGTTTTTTTTTTTTTTCGATACGCGGGCCTCTCACTGTTGTGGCCTCTTCCGTTGCGGAGCACAGGCTCTGGATGCGCAGGCTCAGCGGCCATAGCTCACGGGCCCAGCCGCTCTGCGGCATGTGGGATCTTCCCGGACCGGGGCACGAACCCGTGTCCCCTGCATCGGCAGGCGGACTCTCAACCACTGCGCCACCTGGGAAACCCCAGTCTGTGTTTTATATATATATAAATTTGTTTATTTATTTTTGGCTTTGTTGAGTCTTCGTTGCTGCGCCCAGGCTTTCTCTAGTTTTGCGGCAAGGGGGGGCTGCTCTTCGTTGCGGTGCACAGGCTTCTCATTGTGGTGGCTTCTCTTGTGGCAGAGCACGGGCTGTAGGTGCACAGGCTTCAGTAGTTGTGGCGCATGGGCTCAGTAGTTGTGGCTCGCAGGCTCTAGAGCACGGGCTCAGTAGTTGTGGTGCATGAGCTTAGTTGCTCTGCAGCATGTGGGATCTTCCCGGACCAGGGCTCGAACCTGTGTGCCCTGCATTGGCAGGCGGATTCTTAACCACTGAGCCACCAGGGAAGTCCCACCACTCCAGTCTTGAGCACCTTGGAGTTCCTGCTTTCCCTTAGATTTTGACTGGGGCAAAATATGGTGAGTGAATCAAGCTACACGTTTCCTCTGCTGAAGGCTTTAAAAAAATAATAGGTAGAAAGTGTTCCACTGAAGAAAGACTTAAAAATGGAAAGGAACACCCAGGACATGGTGAAATGTTCTTCCATGAAAACAATAACAACACCTGAATAGGATAACCAGGAATTTTGTGTAGAAAGAAGTATTCAAAAATTAACCATAAAATTGATATATTCAAAGATGAAGTTAATGATCTTTAGGAGACACCAGCTGTAGATAATAGAATAACTAGGACAAGCTAGGAATATAACGTGAATTTATATAGCTGTTTAAGAGTCTCTCACCTACTGAGAGACTAAAAGCTAAACACAAAAGAGTACATACTGTGTGATTCCATTTGAATATGAAATTCTAGATTAAGGAAGATTTATCTGTAATGATGGAAATCAGATCAGTGGTTAGGAGTGGTGATTAACTGCAAAGGGGTACAGGGAATTCTCTGGGGATAAAGAAATGTTCTGTATCTTGATTAGGATGGTGGTAACAAGTGTATATTCATTTGTCCAAACTCTTTGACCTATACACATGGGTGCATTTTTAATGTAAATTTATGTCTCAGTTTTTTAAAAAAGATTAACAAAGTCTAAGATAATTTTTTCTTAGAAAGTTTTTCTTGGATGTCTTGTATTAATAAGAAATATATGGTTTTTAATGGTTTGTGAACCACAAATTATAAAACACAGCAGTCTAATTACTGGTGTCTCTTTTTCTGAGCATTTTTGAAGCAAAAGTAGAATACAAACTACTGGGAAGATGCTGATGTATTGTCCAGGGAGCAGGAACTGGTCTAAGAAGAATGAGGCCACCAAACACACTTCAAGAAACACTGCTGCATGGTTAAGGATCCGCCTGCCAATGCAGGGGACACAGGTTCGATCCCTGGTCCAGGAAGATCCCACATGCCGCAGAGCAACTAAGCCTGTGTGCCACAACTACTGAGCCTGTATTCTAGAGCCTGCGAGCCACAGCTACTGAGCCTGCGTGCCACAACTACTGAAGCCCACGTGCCTAAAGCCTGTGCTCTGCAACAAGAGAAGCCACTGCAAGGAGAAGCCCACACACCACAACAAAGAGCAGCCCTTGCTTGCCAGAACTAGAGAAAGCCTGCACGCAGCAACGAAGACCCAATTCAGCCAAAAAAATAAACAAATAAATTAAAATAAATAAATTTATTTAAAACAAAAAAAAGAAACACTGCTGCAGCCCATCTAACTGTGGTGTACTGTGTGAAGCTCTGGTCCTCTGTGGGGCCAAATCTCTGTCCCTTTTTTATCTTGGTGAAAAATCCCATTGCTGATTTAAAAAAAAAAAAAAAAAACTCAGATATTTGTCTATTTCTTTTTTTTTTTCTTTTTGCGGTACGCGGGCCTCTCACTGTTGTGGCCTCTCCCGTTGCGGAGCACAGGCTTCGGACGCGCAAGCTGAGCGGCCATGGCTCACGGGCCCAGCCGCTCCGCGACATGTGGGATCTTCCCGGACCGGGGCACGAACCCGTGTCTCCTGCATCGGCAGGCGGACTCTCAACCACTGCGCCACCAGGGAAGCCCCAACTTTTACATTTGTAATACCTAAATAGCAAAGAATGCTCATTATGATGGTGTTGAATAGTAGCTTTCTTTTTAAAGGTTGTCTTACTTTAAAAGATTATTCATACTCATGCTGAAAAGATATTATAATTAAAATATTATAAAATTAATATATCACTAGACCAGGATTAATATCTTGGAATAATACATCATCTACTTAGACTGTTGGGACAACATATCAGTTGTAGCTAAGCAATTCCATTTACCAAAAGAAAGGGGGGAAATTCCTAAAATGTGTTCTGCATCAGCATATCCCCTGCCAACTCCCATTCTTCTGGTAATGGGTTGTAAGGCCCTAACAAGAAGAGTGGACTCACAGGAAAGCTGTCAGCAGTCAGACCCCAGGAGCACTGAGGCAGATGTCTCTTCCTTCTGATGACAGTACTACCTCTAATACTCCATGTCTGTGTCTCTGTTCAGAATACCCCCAGAGTTTGTTGGTGGTGCCACCCAGTACAAGGACCCCTACAGTGTAGCATTCTCACACCACTGGCTCACTCCCAGCTGGCCTATATTGATAGTTGCCTTTGGCCAGGATAGGTTTCCTGCCTCTGGTGGCCAGGTTGGCAGGTCACTTGACACAAAGCTTAGCAGTGTGTGCAGAGGAGCTCCTGAGGAAGGAGCATTTGGTTTGGTAGAATTCTCTACAGAGACTTGATCTTTGCTAGGGCATCTTTTATGTTATCTACTAATTTTTTTAATGTCATCCCTCTCCCCGACCCCTCGCCAAATACACACACACACACACACACACACACATTATAGCCTTAGTATTTTGCCCTCTTAGAGTTTTCAGACACTTCAGTATCTATCATCTCATTTTATCCTTCCAGGAATCCCTTGAAGATAGGATAAGCATTGTCCCATTGATAATGGGACAGATGGACCAAGTACTGACATCTAGCTAGTGACATCCTGGGAACAACACAGAAAGTTGCTGACTGCAAACCAGTCCCTTTTTCCACCATAAAAGTTTCCATCTGTTTGCCTATTTCTTCTCTATTAGCCCTCCCAGGATGTACATTTAATCTCTTATTTCCTAAGGTGAGAGTTACTTTACCAAGCCAGATTTGTCTGGTGAGGGGTATTTCTAAAGGACTGAAGGATAGTCATCTAAGTCTTGACTGTAGGAAGAGTCATTAAGTGAAGCCCTGTCAGCAGTATGGAAGAGTTATGTTTTGGCAGCTGTAATTTTCTTATAGCTGTACAATATATGTGCTAGATATATTTAGTAAAGTACTGCTTAACTCCTTCCTTCTCTTCCAAGAATGTCTGAGTGTAAGAAAAAGGAAATTATATATTTGAATAAAAGTACTTGCAGAAAATGGTTGAATGTTCAAAACTAAATATTATCCATTATTTATGCTTGGAATTCCTTAGGCATTTCCATGGGATGAAGTAGGTCTTTACAGTTCCTGGTATAAGTTATTAGAAGTTGGAAATTAAAGTAATAATAACGCTGAGGCTTCAGATACAACCAGTCAGTATCTCAATGTTGTCTATAATATAAATATACTCTTCCAGGAACCAACAAGGACACGAAAGATCTGCAAACACATTTGTAATGTACCTTGTATAAATAAAAGTAGAAGCATTTTGTTTGGAGGAGTTTAGTTTTGTTTTGATTTTGGCAGTAGTCATAGTTGTAATCCAGTTACCATTATGTGGTCTTGATAATCAAGACTGGTAGTTGCTCTTTATTTTGTAATGAATCAAAATGACAAGGAAAGTTCAAGTATGAAGGTATGATGAGCCACTTTATTACTATAGCTCATCACCTAAAGAACGGGGCAACCTCCATTCATGGAATTTTAACTGTGTAGTGATCAGTAGGTAGTAGCAATCTAATTGACAAAAATAGTCCCCTTTTTAGTGTTTAAACAATATTTGCTGTTTTTTTATTATAAAGACTAGAGCATATGAGCCAAGGGCACTGGCTTTGGAGTTGGAGAGGCCTTGACTCCCATACATACTTGGTCAGTCATGGCTATGTGACCAAAACTCTAAGTTTTGGTTTCCTTATCTATAAAATGGGGGAGATGTTATGGTACCTATAGAAATTTTATGTAAGAATTAAATAAAATAAAGCCAGTAAAATGCTTAGAACAAGGCCTGATTTTTTTTTTTTTTTTTTTTTGGCCGTGCCACGCAGCTTGCAAGATCTCAGTTCCCTGACTAGGTATTGAACCCCTGCCCCCGGCAATGGAAGCACAGAGTCTTAACCACTGGACCGCCAGGGAATTCTCCTGAGTCTGATTTAATAAAGTGTTTTTTAAAAAAAAAAGAAGAAAATCAAAATGGCTAGTAAACCACAAGTCATTATTAACATTTTGATATGTTGGCTTTCAGGCTTTTTTCTGCTACACACACACATACACACAAACACACACACACACACCTATATGTACACATACATTTCCATATATAATCCACCTTTTTTTTAACCCTTTGCAAAATCGGGATCATATTTTATATACAATTTATATCCTGCTTAATTTTCCCATATATCTTTATTAAAATTTAAAATTTATTGAAAACAGGTTTTCATGACCAAATAATATTGTAACATATGACTCTATATAATTATTTAATCATTATCTCCTTGTGAGACATCTAAGTTATTGCCAATATTTTACCATATTATTACTTTAAAGATTAAAGAGTTTTTAAAATCTTAACATTTTTTTTCCTTTTTACTTCTTTGATGTTGAACATTTTCATTTATTGATGTTTATTGATTATTGGCATTATTTCAGTGAAATAATGCCAGTACCTCTCTGTGAATACCTTTTTGTAAAGCTTTTTAGGTAGGATCTCAAGCTTCTGGAGTAGTGCCAGGTACATAATAAGTACTGAATAAATATTTGTGGCATGATTAATGAATTAATGGCATGGATATTAACCCTGTCTATCATATTTGTTTCAAGCCTTAAGGAAAAATTTGCCTTTGTACATGCACAAAGATAATGCTATCTTGGTTTTTAGTCTTTATAACCTAATTTTTTCCCATTCTTTTCTTTCCCCACAGTTCATCCATGAGCTCGGATTTCCCACATTACAACTTCAGGATGCCTAATATTGGATTCCAGAATCTGCCACTCAACATATATATTGTGGTTTTTGGCACTGCTATATTTGTCTTCATCCTTAGTTTACTCTTCTGTTGCTACTTGATTAGGTAATCAATTTTCATTCTGTGTTGCTTCAATATATGTTAAGCAATCAATAATAAATCAACTTTCTGCCCTTAGGATAAAATGTTTTATACATATGATAATTAGCAAATTTTCTAAAATTAAGGTGGCTTAACATTTTAACCTTCTGTGAGTTACTAATCAGTAAAACACCTTTATTCAGTCTTCAATTTTATCTGCTGAGGAGATATTTTGCACTAGAGGAGAAAATTGTCCACATTTGTTTTCCTAACGTATTAGAACCTAACCTAATAACACTTACGTTATTGTCCCCAAGATTTAATCTACTTTAACAGAAATTTCAAGATTGCTTTTCAGGAGGGTGTTAGCTACAGTCATTAGGGATCAGAAAACAATGTCCAAACAAGATACAAGACTTTAAACAGATTTTTGTGGTTTCTCAAGAATATCTGAAGCTTCCATTTGCTGGTGAATTGGTCAGGTGTACAGGTGATTGATTATCTGCATAAAACACTATTCGACAAGCTCTGTAGCACATGTACAGACAAGTGATAAAGGATAAAATACCCACTAGAACGAGTAATTGATTTGGCCAGTAAACTTTCATGGTTGACTGACTCATAATTGTTTAAGCAAGCATTTTTCTCTTTCTAAGGTTTTTTTTTTCCTTAGTTATATATATACATATATCCCCATATCTCTTCCCTCTTGCGTCTCCCTGCCTCCCACCCTCCATATCCTACCCCTCCAGGTGGTCACAAAGCACCGAGCTGATCTCCCTGTGCTATGTGGCTGCTTCCCACTAGCTATCTACCTTAGGTTTGGTAGTGTATATATGTCCATGCCTCTCTCTCGCTCTGTCACAGGTTACCCTTCCCCCTCCCCATATCCTCAAGTCCATTCTCTAGTAGGTCTGTGTCTTTATTCCTATCTTACTCCTAGATTCTTCATGACATTGTTTTTTCTTAAATTCCATATATATGTGTTAGCATACGGTATTTGTCGTTCTCTTTCTGACTTACTTCACTCTGTACGACAGACTCTGGGTCTATCCACCTCATTACAAATAGCTCAATTTCGTTTCTTTTTATGGCAGAGTAATATTCCATTGTATATATGTGCCACATCTTCTTTATCCATTCATCTGATGATGGACACTTAGGTTGTTTCCATCTCCAGGCTATTGTAAATAGAGCTGCCTTGAACATTTTGGTACATAACTCTTTTTGAATTATGGTTTTCTGAGGTTATATGCCCAGTAGTGGGATTGCTGGGTCATATGGTAGTTCTATTTGTAGTTTTTTAAGGAACCTCCATACTGTTCTCCATAGTGGCTGTACCAATTCACATTCCCACCAGCAGTGCAGGAGTGTTCCCTTTTCTCCACACCCTCTCCAGCATTTATTGTTTCTAGATTTTTTGATGATGGCCATTCTGACTGGTGTGAGATGATATCTCATGTAGTTTTGATTTGCATTTCTCTAATGATTAATGATGTTGAGCATTCTTTCATGTGTTTGTTGGCAGTCTGTATATCTTCTTTGGAGAAATGTCTATTTAGGTCTTCTGCCCGTTTTTGGATTGGGTTGTTTGTTTTTTTGTTATTGAGCTGCATGAGCTGCTGGTAAATTTTGGAAATTAATCCTTTGTCAGTTGCTTCATTTGCAAATATTTTCTCCCATTCTGAGGGTTGTCTTTTGGTCTTGTTTATGGTTTCCTTTGCTGTGCAAAATCTCTGAAGTTTCATTAGGTCCCATTCGTTTATTTTTGTTTTTATTTCCATTTATCTAGGAGGTGGGTCAAAAAGGATCTTGCTGTGATTTATGTCATAGAGTGTTCTGCCTATGTTTTCCTCTAAGAGTTTGATAGTTTCTAGCCTTACACTTAGGTTTTTAATCCATTTTGAGCTTATTTTTGTGTATGGTTTTAGGGAGTGATCTAATCTCATACTTTTACATGTACCTGTCCAGTTTTCCGAGCACCACTTATTGAAGAGGCTGTGCTTTCTCCACTGTACACTCCTGCCTCCTTTATCAAAGATAAGGTGACCATATATGTGTGGGTTTATCTCTGGGCTTTCTATCCTGTTCCATTGATCTATATTTCTGTTTTTGTGCTAGTACCATACTGTCTTGATTACTGTAGCTTTGTAGTATAGTCTGAAGTCAGGGAGCCTGATTCCTCCAGCTCCGTTTTTCGTTCTCAAGATTGCTTTGGCTATTCGGGGTCTTTTGTGTTTCCATACAAATTGTGAATTTTTTTGTTCTAGTTCTGTGAAAAATGCCAGTGGTAGTTTGATACGGATTGCATTGAATCTGTAGATTGCTTTGGGTAGTAGAGTCATTTTCACAGTGTTAATTCTTCCAATCCAAGAACATGGTATATCTCTCCATCTATTTGTATCATCTTTAATTTCTTTCATCAGTGTCTTATAATTTTCTGCTTACAGGTCTTTTGTCTCCTTAGGTAGGTTTATTCCTAGATATTTTATTCTTTTGGCTGCAATGGTAAATGGGAGTGTTTTCTTGATTTCACTTTCAGATTTTTCACCATTAGTGTATAGGAATGCCAGAGATTTCTGTGCATTAATTTTGTATCCTGCTACTTTACCAAATTCATTGATTAGCTCTAGTAGTTTTCTGGTGGCATCTTTAGGATTCTCTATGTATAGTATCATGTCATCTCAAACACTGACAGCTTTACTTCTTTTCCGATTTGGATTCCTTTTATTTCTTTTTCTTCTCTGATTGCTGTGGCTAAAACTTACAAAACTATGTGGAATAATAGTGGTGAGAATGGGCAACCTTGTCTTGTTCCTGATCTTAGTGGAAATGCTTTCAGTTTTTCACCATTGAGGACGATGTTGGCTGTGGGTTTGTCATATATGGCCTTTATTATGTTGAGGAAAGTTCCCTCTATGCCTACTTTCTGCAGGGCTTTTAGCATAAATGGGTTTGAATTTTATCGAAAGCTTTTTCTGCATCTATTGAGATGATCATATGGTTTTTCTCCTTCAATTTGTTAATATGGTGTATCACGTTGATTGATTTGCATATATTGAAGAATCCTTGCATTCCTGGAATAAACCCCACTTGATCATGGTGTACGATCCTTTTAATGTGCTGTTGGATTCTGCTTGCTAGTATTTTGTTGAGGATTTTTGCATCTATGTTCATCAGTGATATTGGCCTGTAGTTTTCTTTCTTTGTGACATCCTTGTCTGGTTTTGGTATCAGGGTGATGGTGGACTCGTAGAATGAGTTTGGGAATGTTCCTCCCTCTGCTATATTTTGGAAGAGTTTGAGAAGGATAGGTGTTTGCTATTCTCTAAATGTTTGATAGAATTCACCTGTGAAGCCATCTGGTCCTGGGCTTTTGTTTGTTGGAAGATTTTTAATCACAGTTTCAATTTCAGTGCTTGTGATTGGTCTGTTCATATTTTCTATTTCTTCCTGATTCAGTCTTGGCAGGTTGTACATTTCTAAGAATTTGTCCATTTCTTCCAGGTTGTCCATTTTATTGGCATACAGTTGCTTGTAGTAATCTCTCATGATCTTTTGTATTTCTGCAGTGTCAGTTGTTACTTCTCCTTTTTCATTTCTAATTCTATTGATTTGAGTCTTCTCCCTTTTTTTCTTGCTGAGTCTGGCTAATGGTTTATCACTTTTGTTTATCTTCTCAAAGAACCAGCTTTTAGTTTTATTGATCTTTGCTATTGTTTCCTTCATTTCTTTTTCATTTATTTCTGATCTGATTTTTATGATTCTTTCCTTCTGCTAACTTTGGGGGGGTTTTGTTCTTCTTTCTCTAATTGCTTTAGGTGCAAGGTTAAGTCGTTTATTCAAGATGTTTCCTGTTTCTTGAGGTAGGATTGTATTGCTATAAACTTCGCTCTTAGAACTGCTTTTGCTGCATCCCATAGGTTTGGGGTCATCGTGTCTCCGTTGTCATTTGTTTCTAGGTATTTTTTTATTTCCTCTTTGATTTCTTCAGTGATCACTTCGTTATTAGGTAGTGTATTGTTTAGCCTCCATGTGTTTGTATTTTTTAGATCTTTTCCTGTAATTGATATCTAGTCTCATAGCGTTGTGGTCGGAAAAGATACTTGATACAATTTCAATTTTATTAAATTTACCAAGGCTTGATTTGTGACCCAAGATATGATCTATCCTGGAGAATGTTCCATGAGCACTTGAGAAAAATGTGTATTCTGTTGTTTTGGGATGGAATGTTCTATAAATATCAATTAAGTGCATCTTGTTTAATGTATCATTTAAAGCTTGTGTTTCCTTATTTATTTTCATTTTGGATGATCTGCCCATTGGTGAAAGTGGGGTGTTAAAGTCCCCTGCTATGAATGTGTTACTGTCGATTTCCCCTTTTATGGCTGTTAGTATTTGCCTTGTGTATTGAGGTGCTCCTATGTTGGGTGCATAAATATTTACAATTGTTATATCTTCTTCTTGGATCGATCCCTCGATCATTATGTAGTGTCCTTCTTTGTCTCTTCTAATAGTCTTTATTTTAAAGTCTGTTTTGTCTGATATGAGAATTGCTACTCCAGCTTTCTTTTGGTTTCCATTTGCATGGAATATCTTTTTCCATCCCTTTACTTTCAGTCTGTATGTGTCTCTAGGTCTGAAGTGGGTCTCTTGTAGATAGCATATATATGGGTCTTTTTTTTGTATCCATTCAGCCAATCTGTGTCTTTTGGTGGGAGCATTTAGTCCATTTACATTTAAGGTAATTATCGATATGTATGTTCCTATTCCCATTTTCTTAATTGTTTTGGGTTCATTATTGTAGGTCTTTTCCTTCTCTTGTGTTTCTTGCCTAGCGAAGTTCCTTTAGCATTTGTTTTAAAGCTGGTTTGGTGGTGCTGAACTCTCTCAGCTTTTGCTTGTCTGTAAAGGTTTTAATTTCTCCATCAAATCTGAATGAGATCCTTGCTGGGTAGAGTAATCTTGGGTGCAGGTTTTTCTCCTTCATCACTTTAAATATGTCCTGCCAGTCCCTTCTGGCTCGCAGAGTTTCTGCTGAAAGATCAGCTGTTAACCTTATGGGGATTCCCTTGTGTGTTATTTGTTGTTTTTCCCTTGCTGCTTTTAATATGTTTTCTTTGTATTTAATTTTTGACATTTTGTTTAATATGTGTCTTGGCATATTTCTCCTTGGATTTATCCTGTATGGGACTCTGTGCTTCCTGGACTTGATTAACTATTTCCTTTCCCATATTAGGGAAGGTTTCAACTATAATCTCTTCAAATATTTTCACAGTCCCTTTCTTTTTCTCTTCTTCTTCTGGAACCCCTATAATTCGAATGTTGGTGCCTTTAATGTTGTCCCAGAGTCTCTAAGACTGTCCTTAGTTCTTTTCATTCTTTTCTCTTTATTCTGGTCTGCAGTAGTTATTTCCACTATTTTATCTTCCAGGTCACTTATCCGTTCTTCTGCCTCAGTTATTCTGCTATTGATCCCATCTAGAGTATTTTTAATTTTATTTATTGTGTTGTACATCGTTGTTTGTTTCATCTTTAGTTCTTTTAGGTCCTTGTTAAATGTTTGTTGCATTTTGTCTATTATATTTCCAAGATTTTGGATCATCTTTACTATCATTATTCTCAATTCTTTTTCAGGTAGACTGCCTATTTCCTCTTCATTTGTTAGGTCTGATGGGTTTTTATCTTGCTCCTTCATCTGCTGTGTTTTTCTGTCTTCTTATTTTGCTTAACTTACTGTGTTTGCGGTTTCCTTTTTGCAGGTTGCAGGTTTGTAGTTCCTGTTGTTTTTGGTGTCTGTCCCCAGTGGCTAAGGTTGGTTCAGTGGGTTGTGTAGGCTTCCTGGTGGAGGGGACTAGTGCCTGTGTTCTGGTGGATGAGGCTGGATCTTGTCTTTCTGGTGGGCAGGTCCATGTCTGGTGGTGTGTTTTGGGGTGTCTGTGGACTTATTATTATTTTAGGCAGCCTCTCTGCTAATGGGTGGGGTTGTGTTCCTGTCTTGCTAGTTGTTTGGCATAGGGTGTCCATCACTGTAGCTTGCTGGTCGTTGAGTGAAGCTGGGTGCTGGTGTTGAGATGGAGATCTCTGGGAGTTTTTAGCCGTTTGATATTATGTGGAGCTGGGAGGTCTCTTGTGGACCAGTGTCCTGAAGTTGGCTCTCCCACCTCAGAGGCACAGCACTGACTCCTGGCTGCAGCACCAAGAGCCTTTCATCCACATGGCTCAGAATAAAAGGGAGTAAAAGTAGAAAGAAAGAATTAGTAGAAGAAAGAAAGAAAGGAAGAAGGGAGGGAGGGAGGGAAGGAGGGAAGAAGGAAGGAAGGAAGGAGGGAAGGAAGGAAAAAAAGAAAGAAAGAAGATAAGGTAAAATAAAAGATAACATATAATAAAGTTATTAAAATAAAAAATAATTATTAAGAAAAACATTTTTTTAAAAAACGGACAGATAGAATCCTAGGACAAATGGTGGAAGCAAAGCTATACAGACAAAATCTCACACAGAAGCATACACATACACACTCACAAAAAGAGGAAAAGGGGAAAAAATCATAAATCTTGCTCTCAAAGTCTACCTCCTCAATTTGGCATGATTTGTCATCTAAAGGAGGGAAGGAAGAAAGAAAGAAAGAAAGAAAGAAAGAAAGAAAGAAAGAAAGGAAGGAAGAAAGGAAGAAAGAAAAGGAAGGAAGAAAGGAAGAAAGATGGTAAAGTAAAATAAAATAAAGTTATTAAAATAAAAAATAATTATTAAGAAAAAAAATTTTTTTTTTAAAAAAAGGAAGGATAGAACCCTAGGACAAATGGTGGAAGCAAAGCTATACAGACAAAATCTCACACAGAAGCATACACATACACACTCACAAAAAGAGGAAAAGGGGAAAAAATCATAAATCTTGCTCTCAAAGTCCACCTCCTCAATTTGGGATGATTCGTTGTCTATTCATGTATTCCAGAGATGCAGGGTACATCAAGTTGATTGTGGAGCTTTAATCCGCTGCTTCTGAGGCTGCTGGGAGAGATTTCCCTTTCTCTTTGTTCTCACAGCTCCCAGGGGCTCAGCTTTGGATTTGGCCCCGCCTCTGCGTGTAGTTCGCAGGAGGGCGTCTGTTCTTTGCTCAGACAGGACGGGGTTAAAGGAGCAGCTGCTTCGGGGACTCTGGCTCACTCAGGCCAGGGGGACTGAGGGGCATAGAGTGCAGGGCGAGCCTGCGGCGGCAGAGGCCGGCATGACATTGCACCAGCCTGAGGTGTGCCGTGCGTTCTCCCGGGGAAGTTGTCCCTGGATCCCGGGACCCTGGCATTGGCGGGCTGCACAGGCTCCCCGGAAGCGGGGTGTGGATAGTGACCTGTGCTCACACACAGGCTTCTTGGTGGCGGCAGCAGCAGCCTTAGCGTTTCATACCCGTCTCTGGGGTCCACGCTTTTAGCCGCGGCTCGCGCCCGTCTTTGGAGCTCCTTTAAGCAGCGCTCTTAATCCCCTCTCCTCGCGCACCAAGAAACAAAGAGGGAAGAAAAAGTCTCTTGCCTCTTCACCAAGTCCAGACTTTTTCCCGGACTCCCTCCCGGCTAGCCGTGGTGCACTAACCCCCTGCAGGCTGTGTTCACGCCGCCAACCCCAGTCCTCTCCCTGCGCTCCGACCGAAGCCCGAGCCTCAGCTCCCAGTCCCATCCGCCCCGGCGGGGGAGCAGACAAGCCTCTCGGGCTGGTGAGTGCCGGTCAGCACCGATCCTCTGTGCGGGAATCTCTCCGCTTTGCCCTCCGCACCCCTGTTGCTGTGCTCTCCTCCGCGGCTCCGAACCTTTCCCCCTCTGCCACCCGCAGTCTCCACCCGCTAATAGTCTTCCTAGTGTGTGGAAACCTTTCCTCCTTCACAGCTCCCTGCCACTGGTGCAGGTCCCGTCCCTATCCTTTTGTCTCTGTTTATTCTTTTTTCTTTTGCCCTACCCTGGTACATGGGGACTTTCTTGCCTTTTGGGAGGTCTGAAGTCTTCTGCCAGCGTTCAGTAGGTGTTCTGTAGGAGTTGTTCCACGTGTAGATGTATTCCTGGTGTATCTGTGGGGAGGAAGGTGATCTCCGCGTCTTACTCTTCCACCATCTTCCCCTCCACTCTCTAAGTTTTTAAATAGGGCCTAATTTTCGTCTTTTTTTCTTTTTTTTCATTTCAATACTTTAAAATTTTTTTTAATTTTATATTGGAGTAGAGTTGATTAATAATGTTATGTTAGTTTCAGGTGTACGGCAAAGTGATTCAATTATACATATACATGTATCCTTTTTCAAATTATTTTCCCATTTAGGTTTATTGAGCAGAGTTCCCTGTGCTATACAGCAGGGGTCCCCAACCCCCAGTATTGGTCCGTGGCCTGTTAGGAACTGGGCCGCACCACAGGAGGTGAGCAGCGGGTGAGCCAGTGAAGCTTCATCTGTATTTACAGCCACTCTCCATCACTGGCATTACCGCCTGAGCTCCACCTCCTGTCAGATGAGCAGTTTCTCGTAGGAGCGCAAACCCTATTGTGAACTGCGCATGTGAGGGATCTAGGTTGTGTGCTCCTTAATAGAATCTAATGCCTGATGATCTGAGGTGGAGCTGAGGCAGTGATGCGAGTGCTGGGGAGCGGCTGCAAGTACAGATTATCATTAGCAGAGAGGTTTGACTGCACAGAAACCATAATAAATCAATGTGCTTGAGTCATCCCAAAACCATCCCCCACCCCAGCCCAGTCTGTGGAAAAACTGTCTTCCACAAAACCAGTCCCTGGTGCCAAATAGGTCGGGGACTGCTGCTATACAGTAGGCCCTTCTTGGTTATCTGTGTTAAATATAGCAGTGTGTACATGTCAATCCCAAACTCCCAGTCTGTCCCTCTCCCCCATCCTTCCCCCCAGTAACCATAAGTTTGTTCTCTAAGTCTGTGAGTCTGTTTCTGTTTTGTAAATAAGTTTGTATCATTTTTTTTTAGATTCTGCATATAAGCGATATCATATTTGTCTTTCTCTGTCTGACTTATTTAGATGATAATCTCCAGGTCCATCCATGTTGCTGCAAATGGCATTATTTTATTCTTTTTAATGGCTGAGTAATATTCCATTGTATATATGTACCACATCTTATTCATTCATCTCTTGATGGACATACCACATCTTATTTACTCATTCATCTGTTGATGGACATTTAGGTTGCTTCCATGTCTTGACTTTTGTAAACAGTGCTGCAATGAACATTGGGGTGCATGCATCCTCTCAAACCATATTTTTCTCTGGATATATGCCCACGAGTGGGATTGCTGGATCATATGGTAGCTCTATTTTTAGTTTCTTAAGGAACCTCCATACTGTTCTCCATAATGGCTGCATCAATTTACATTCCCACCAACAGAGTAGGAGGGTTGCATCTTCTTTACACCCTCTCCAGCATTTATTGTTTGTAACCTTTTTGATGATGGCCATTCACTGGTGTGAGGTGATATCTCATTGTAGTTTTGATTTGAATTTCTCTAATAATTTGCGATGTTGAGCATTTTTTCATGTGCCTCTTGGCCACCTGTATGTCTTCTTTGGAGAAACATCTGTTTAGGTCTTCTGCCCATTTTTTGATTGGGTTGTTTTTTTTTTTGATATTGAGCTGCATAAGCTGTTTGTAAATTTTGGAGATTAATCCTTTGTCAGTTGCATCATTTGCAAATATTTTCTCCCATTCTGTGGGTTGTCTTTTCATTTTGTTTATGGCTTCCTTTGGCATGCAAAAGCTTTTGAGTTTGATTAGGTCCCATTTGGGTTTTTTTGTTTTTATTTCCAAATAGGGCCTAATTTTCAAAGCCAAAGCGGAGACTGTAAAAATTTTTACACCGTATTCAAAGAGCTTTATGGAATGAAAGAGAAGAGAATTGAATTTTATTAAACAGCTATATATCTAACAGTTTTTAGTGTTTGCACAGTATATGATTATGTTAAGATAAATACCATCATCAAATATCTTTCAGCAATAATTTATTGTTGCCACTAGTGTTCTGGGGGTACTCACTGATGGTCAAATTCAAATGAATTTAGTGTGTAATTTCTTATTTTCTGACAAGTTAATTTACATTCTTCATAGAAAGTGAATTTTTTTTTATAGATGAATCTTTTCTGAAGTTCTCAAAACTGTAATTGCCTCTTATATGCTGTCTGCTTATGATTTTTAGGTCTTGTTCAGAGAGATAAATACCTAGCTAATATAATTATAGCATTCAGGAAAAACTTTTTAAAAATCTGTTTATTTCCAGAAATTTCCTTTTTCTAACATTTTTTAATAATAGTTTGATAAATGTTATGTAAATACTCAGCATTTTTTTTAAATTAGGGAATTGCCATGGTACAAACAGGACCTCAGAGCATTAAAATCTATTTCTTTTTTTCAGACCTACTAAATTTTTTGGTAATTCCTCTCCAAATAGTGGTTTAACTCAGAAATTTGTGAATTTAATATCTGAAACCAAATTATTTTTAAAAAGAAGACAAAAATATAAAAAATATTTTAAAAAAGGAAGGGTTAACATATAAAATAATCTAAAATGTGTAGCTTATAGTATATTCTTTATTACTTTGTCAAAGAATTAATTAAGCCTTTAACTTTGTTTTAAGAAAAACACTAGTATACCAATTGTGATTCTGGGTAAATTTTTTGAGAAGTAAATTGTGAAACACCATTTTATCTCATTGTTTTCCTTTTAATAATCAAGCAAATAAGAAATAAAGAAAAAAACTATAGCAGTTGTTTTCACGCATTATCGTTGTAGTACATTTTATCATTTTTGTATCTTTTTTATTAAGCTAACAAAGCAAATAAGTGGGAATCTTCTATACTAAAATAAAATTACCTTGCTTAATCAGAGAAACAAGTCACATTCAAACATTTCTAAATTTCATTTACAAGTAATTGGTACCATTTTGAAATTTTAATCACAATGTAAGACGTTTTCCCTTTCTGATGATCTCAGTTTGTTGCTTTTAACCCTCAGATGTTAAGTTTGGATTTCACAAGTCATTTACAGTTAATCTGGAGATTCATGGATTCAACTCCTCTAATATTACCCAAGCCCATTTTTAGATATAACTTAAGTTCTCCAACACCTTCCCAGGGAGCTATTATGTTCTCAAGTAGAAAGATCCCTCCAGTCACAACCAAACTCATCAGAACCATAGGAGGAACACAACTTAAGTCTAAATGAGACACCCAGCACCAACCACAATCTTACACAACATTGTAGTATAGAATTTTCTGCCTGTGATAGGGCTATGGATAGATCACTACTGGAGCACAAAAGAAGGATGTCTTTGCTATTTTATAACGAACCATATAATATTCTAATTTATGTTTGTTATTCATCTCTGTCTCCAGGTATTTGTCTGTTCTGTTTGCTGTATCCCAAACACCCAGAACAGTGCCCGGCACAATACTGGCACTCAATAAATGTGGTTAGGTAAATGAAAGAATGGTGTCCCTAATAGGAAGTTAATAGATATGCATAAAACTGAAAAATCAAGAAGTAGCAACACAAGAAACATATTTAAAAACTTGGAAGTAAATATCAAAATAGTGAGCTAAAGGGGAAAAAATGGTTATCTCTGGGGAAGAGAGCAGGATTGCTGATTTTTATTGTTGTTGTTGTTACTAACCTGTAAAACTATATATAACTTTGAAACATATGTAATTAAAAATTAAAAATAGAGGGAAATTTTTGAGTTACCTACTAGAAATTATAAGGTCAAGATAATGACAGAAAAGATAGGGTGCTATGGATGGTTGTGAGAAATATTTGAGAGGTGAAAATGAATAGAATTTGGTGACTGGACATAAAAGACAAGGAAAGGATGAGCTTAGAATCTTTCCTGGACTTCTGATTTAGGCAGCTGGGTGGATAGCAATCCCTTAACAGAGAAAGAAAATGGATGGGCAAGTTTGGGGTGGAAAGATGATAGATTCTGTTTCAGACATGGGGGGACTGAGTTCCCTGTGTAACAGTCAAGCTGTTTAGTACACAATTTGATATATAGGTCTAAAGCTTATGAGAAGTCTGGTCTGGAAACAGGAGATGATATAATAATAGGTGGAAGTTGAAGCCAGGAGTGTCCCATAAAGATAATGTATATAGTGAAATAAAATGGGTCCAGAACAGAATCCTAGATAAACATTGACATTTAAGAGGAGCCCCTGAGAGAGATTAGAAAGGGATAGCAGGAGACAGGAGGAAAATCATGAGAGAGGTGCCCCACAAGTAGGGCTTCAGTGGATTGAGTCAGTTGTGTCAGCCGTTCTCAGGGAGGTCCCTCCCGTAAGAAGAATTGAAGAGTTCCCATTATACTTGACAATTAGCTTTGCATTCATAATCTTAGTTAGAAAAGGTTCAGTAGAATAGGTGCACAGGTGATGAAAGGTGGGTTATAATGGGACAAAGCCTGAGGAGCAGGTGAAAATGGATACAAGGAATATAACCTCCTCTTTGAAGAATATTGGCTAAGAAAAGATTAGGGGTGGGGAGTGCAGTTTCTTGTAAATTAAAGAAGTTTTGTTTTGTTTTGTTTTTGGCTGCACTGGGTCTTCATTGCTGCGCGTGGGCTTTCTCTAGTTGCAGCAAGTGGGGGCTACTCTTCACTGTGGTGTGCAGGCTGCTCATTGCAGTGGTTTCTCTTGTTGCACAGCATGGCCTCTAGGCACATGGGCTTCAGTAGTTACAGCACACGGGCTCAGTAGTTGTGGCATGCAGGCCCTAGTGCATGCGGGCTTCAGTAGTTGTGGCACATGGGCTCAGTAGTTGTGGCACGCGGGCTCTAGAGCGCAGGCTCAGCAGTTGTGGCGCACGGGCTCAGTTGCTCCGTAGGATGTGGGATCTTCCCAGACCAGGGATCGACCCGTGTCCCCCTGCATTGGCAGGTGGATTCTTAACCGCTGCACCACCCAGGAAATCCCTAAGGAAGTATTTTGTTGTTTGGGTTTTTTTTAAGATAGAGATTTAGGGATATTTATAAATATAATATTAAGGAGAATGAGCTAGTTGTAGAGGATTTGTGAGAAAGAATGAATCGTGGAAGTGAGGAGAGACATACCTAAAAGTTACAGCAATATTGGTTTTAAACAGGAGAATACCTTCTTAAGACAGAGATGAAGGTAACTGGGAAGAACAGTACATATGTAGGTATGTGGGGCTGGGAGCAAGACAGCTGCATATCTGAAAACCTCTTTCTCTGAAAAGTAGTTGAAAATGATGGAGAAGGAGGTGGTAGGATAAAGCTTGAAGAGGGTGGCAAGGGTTTGAAATGACTACTGCAATGGAAGCATAGGATAGTCAGCATGAATAAGTAGAATCAAAGAGCAATGTGGGAGGTCTAACTGAGCATGTTATTAAGTACTTACTATGTGCCAGACCCTGTGCTGTGTACTGCAGTTAAACTAGGTAACTTTATTATCTTTATTTTACAGAAGTTAAATAATTTTCCTATAGTCACACAGATAAAAGTTGGTTAGAACTGAGACTCAAACCTAGTTGTGTCTGACCCAAGCACTTGCTCTTAACCACTTAAAAAATAATAATAAATTATATTTATCAGGCTTCATTTCAAAATAACCATTTCAGAATTTCATAATCACACTCAAAGGACAGATTTGCATATTGAGGATATTCTAAAACTTTTCTATTGAAGTGTAGTTGATTTACAATATTAAAACTTTTTTTGAGCCTGAAAATTTTAAACAAAGACAGTACCTACTTTACTTTTCTTTCAATAATGGATAACAAGCTACTTAAGAAAAAGGAAATATTCCCCATTCTTACCTCCTTTCATCAAATAAGTCACAATCTATATTACTAGTATGTTTCCTGGAAGGAATAGCAAAAAGATATTTCTCTTGAATGCATGGCAAATGCAAAATAAAATAGTGCAATCTAAAATATTAGGTAATTAGTTGAACTTAGAGTAACGGAGTAATCAGAGGGATGAAATTAATATAAGTAGGACTTTCTAGAAGGGATGAATTTTTGAGCCATGGATTGAAAAAAAGGTAAACACAAATTGACCCCTGCTGTGGCTGGAAGTAATGATGCTTTGGGAAAATATGCAGATCCAAGTAAAAGTCAAATAAGCAAAGTAAATTTACAAATCCAGCCTCATTTTAATGAACTGTAATGGAGTTCATTTTATTCCTTTACATGAAAATGTAGTGTACACTTCTCTCAGCAAAACAGGAAGACCAAAAAAAGAAAAAAACAGTAAGGATGATTTGAATTACATGTTTAATAAATTTGACCTAATTCAGAGAAATTTATAGTTTTAAAAATCATATATTAGACAAGAAAGACTGAAAACCAGTGATATAAATTTTCCTTTCATGGAACTAAAAAAAAAAACCAATTAAACCGAAAATAAAGTAGAAGAAAATCTTCCTAAAAAAACTAAGCACAGAAATCAATGAACTAGAAAACAAATGTGTAATAAAATTATTAAAATCAAAAAAGCTGATTCTTTGAAAAGATTAACAAAATTGATGAATCTCTAGAAAGAGATCCAGAAGAAGAGAAAACATAAATTTACTAATATCAGGAATTAAAAAGGGGACATTACTACAAATCCTAAAAGCATTAAAAAGATAGCAAAGGATATTATAAACAACTTTATGCCAGTAAATTTGAAATTTTAGTCGAATTAGACACTTTCCTAGAAAAAACACAGTGCACTAAAACTGACATAAGGGGACTTCCCTGGTGGCGCAGTAGTTAAGAATCCTCCTGCCAATGCGGGAGACACGGGTTCGAGCCCTGGTCCGGGAAGATCCCACATGCCACGGATCAACTAAGCCCGTGCGCCACAACTACTGAGCCTGCGCTGTAGAGCCTGTGAGCCCCAACTACTGAGCCTGCGTGCCACAACTACTGAAGCCTGCACACCTAGAGCCCATGCTCCACAACAAGAGAAGCCACCACAATGAGAAGCCCATGCACCACAACAAAGAGTAACCCCTGCTCACAGCAACTAGAGAAAGCCCATGCACAGCAATGAAGACCCAATGCAGCCAAAATATAAATAAATAAAATAATAAAATTTTAAAAAACTGACATAAGAAATAGCATTTATGAATAACCCACAACTAACATCATACTCAATGGTGAAAAACTGAAAGCTTTCCCCCTAAGATCAGGAACAAGACAAAGATGCCCATTTTCTGGGCAGAAAACCTAAATAGACATTTCTCCAAAGAAAACATACAGACAGCCAAGAGGCACATGAAAAGATGCTCAACATCACTAGTTATTAGAGAAATGCAAATCAAAGCTACAATGAGTCTCACACCAGTCAGAATGGCCATCATCAAAAAGTCTATAAACAGTAAATGCTGGAGAGGGTGTGGAAAAAAGGCAACCCTCCTATACTGTTGGTGGGAATGTAAATTCGTACGGCCATTGTGCAGAATAGTATGGAGGTTCCTTAAGAAACTAAAAATAGAGCCACCATAATATCCAGCAATCCCACTCCTGGGCATATATCCAAAGAAAAACATGGTTCAAAAGGATACGTGCACCCCAATGTTCATTGCAGCACAGTTTACAATAGTCAAGACATGGAAGCAACCTAAATGTCCATCAAGAAATGAATGAATAAGATGTGGTACATATATACAATGGAATGTTACTCAGCCATTAGAAAGAATAAAATAATGCCATTTGCAGCAACATAGATGAACCTGGAGATTATCATACTAAGTGAAGTAAGTCAGACAGAGAAAGACATCACTTGTATGAAGAATCTAATAAAAAGATGCAAATGAACAAAAGAGAAACACATTCACAGACTTAGAGCAGCAGTCCCCAATCGTTTGGCACCCGGGACCAGTTTTGAGGAAGACAGTTTTTCCCCGGGCGAGTAATGGGGAGTGGCAGATGAAGCTTTACTCACTCGCCTGCCACTCACCTGCTGTGCAGCCCGGTTCCTAACAGGCCGGGGGTTGGGGACTCCTGACTTAGAGAACAAATTTACGGTTAGCAGGGAGGAAGGATGGCGGGGAGGGATAGAATAGGAGTATGGGATTGACACGTATACACTGGTATGTTTAAAATAGTAGCCAACAAGGACCTACTGTATAGCACAGGGAACTCTGCTCAATACTCTTTAATAACAAAAATGTTAGTAATGTGGCAAATAGTCAGTAGAAAATAAGCAGGATAACAGTTGGAAAGAGGAAGGGGTAGAAAATGTAACAAAAATTTGGGACATAGTAAAAAGGCCTAAACCACATTTAAATGAGTCCAAAAAAGAAATGTTGAGAGAAAATAGGGAAGAAGCAGTAGATGAAAATTTCCCTCACAAGTTAAGGATTCAAGAAGTACAGCAAATCACAAAAAATGGGGTTTGTTTGGGCGGGGGGGTCGTTTTTTGTAAAATGGCTGACAACCCATGACTAAGATAAAATATTACACACACACACACACACACAGAAGTGAATTTCTTTAAATAAAGTATTTGAAAACTTATGTCCACACAAAAACCAACACACAGATGTTTTAGAAAGAAGCTTTACTCATAAATGCCAAAACTTGGTATCAACCGAGATATCCTTCAGTGAGTAAATGAATAAATGAATTGTGGTCCATCCAGATAACAGAATATTATTCAGCACTGAAAGTAAATGCGCTATCAAGCCATGAAAGGACATGAAGGAATCTTAAATGCATATTTCTAAGTGAAAGAAGCCACTTTGAAAAGGCTACATACTATGTGACTCTCACTATATGACATTCTGGAAAAGGCAAAACTATGGAGAAAGTTAAAAGGTCAGCGGTTGCCAGGATCTACGGGAGAGGGAGGGATGAACAGGTAGAAGACAAAGAATGTGTAGGGCGATGAAACTGTTCTGCATGTTACTATAATGGTGGATACACGTCATTGTATACTAAAAAAAAAAAAATCTGATTTCTCAACAGAAATGGTGAAAAAAATAAAAGCATTGATATTGATTTTAAAAAGATGCCCACTTTTACCATTACCATGCAACATTGTACTAGAAGTTTTAGCCAGAGCATTTACACAAGAAAAAGAAATAGAGGGCATCCAATTGGAAAGAAAGAAGTAAAACTATCTCTTTTTGAAGGTGACATGATTCTATATATAGACAATCCCATAGAATACACACACACACAAAAATCTAGAACTACTAAATAAGTTAAGCAAACTTTGAGAATACAGAATCAGCACAAAAAAATCAGATGTATTTCTGTACACCAACAAGGAACAATCTGAAAAGGAAATAAATGAAACATTTACAATAGCATCCAAAAGAATGAAATTCCTAGGAGTAAATTTAACCAAGGAGGTGAAAGACTTGTACACTGAAAACTACAAAATATTGCTGAAATAAATTAAAGAAGACCTAAATAAACGGAAAGATTTCATGGATTGGAAGCCTTAATATGTTAAGATGGCAGTATTCCTCAAAGCAATCTACAGATTCAATGCAAAGCCTATCAAAATTCTAATAACCTTTGATACAGAAATGGAAAAACTGATCCTCAATTCATTTAGAACTGCAGGGAGCCCCAAATAGCCAAAACAACACTGAAAAAGAAAAAAAGGCAGGAAGACTTGCACTTCTCAATTTCAAAACTTCCTTTAAGCTACAGTTATAAAAATATGTGGTACTGATAAGAATGGACATATAAATCAATAAAATAGAATTGAGAGTCCAGAAATAAAGCCAAACATCTATGGTGAATTGATTTTTTTTGGCTTTTGTGCTCTCCATATAGTTTTTTTTTTTAATTTTATTGAAGTATAGTTGATTTACAGTGTTGTGTTAATTTCTGCTGTACAGCAAAGTGACTCAGTTATACATGTATATATTTTTTTCCATTATGGCTTATCACAGGATATTGAATATAGTTCCCTGTGCTATACAGTAGGACCTTGTTGTTTATTTATTCCATTGTGTATATATACCACATCTTCTTCACCCATTCATCTTTCGATGGACATTCAGGTTGTTTCCATGTCTTGGCTATTGTAAATAGTTCTGCTATGAACATAGGGATGCATGTATCTTTTCGAATTATCGTTTAGTCTGGGTGTGTGCCCAAAAGTGGGATTGCTGGATCATATGGTAGCTCTATTTTTAGTTTTTTGAGGAATCTCCATACTGTTCTCCATA
This sequence comes from Monodon monoceros, assembly GCF_005190385.1. Classification (NCBI taxonomy): domain Eukaryota; kingdom Metazoa; phylum Chordata; class Mammalia; order Artiodactyla; family Monodontidae; genus Monodon; species Monodon monoceros. The sequence goes on along the minus strand of NW_021703769.1, from coordinate 30,048,253 downwards.
GTGGCTGCACCAATTTACATTGCCACCAACAGTATAGGAGGGTTCCCTTTTCTCCACACCCTCTCCATCATTTATTGTTTGCAGACTTTATGAAGATGGCCATTCTGACCAGTGTAAGGTGGTACCTCATCATAGTTTTGATTTGCATTTCTCTAATAATTAGCGACGATGAGCGTCTTTTCATGTGCCTATTGGCCATCTGTATGTCTTCTTTGGAGAAATGTCTGTTTAGGTCTTCTGCCCATTTTTCAGTTGGGTTGTTTGGTTTTTTGTTATTGAGTTGTATGAGCTGTTTGTAAATTTTGGAAATTAAGCCCTTTTCAGTCGCATCATTTGCAAATATTTTCTCCCAGTCCGTAGGTTGTCTTTTCATTTTGTTCATGGTTTCCTTTGCTGTGCAAAAGCTTATAAGCTTGATTAGGTCCCATTTGTTTATTTTTGCTTTTATTTCTATTGCCTTGGGAGACTCACCTAAGAAAACATTGATATGATTTATGTCAGAGAATGTTTTGCCTGTGTCCTCTTCTAGGAGTTTTATGGTATCTTGTCTTATATTTAGTCTTTAAGCCGTTTTGAGTTTATTTTTGAGTATGGTGTGAGGGTGTGTTCTAAACCTCATTGATTTACATGCGGCTGTCCAACTTTCCCAACACCACTTGCTGAAGATACTTTTCCCCATTGTATAGTCTTGCCTCCTTTGAGGAACATTAATTGTCCATAGGTGTATGGGTTTATTTCTGGGCTTTCTATTCTGTTCCATTGATTTGTATGTCTGTTGTCATGAGAGTAACAGGCTGTTTTGATCACTGTAGCTTTGTAGTATTATCTGAAGTCTGGGAGGGTTATGCCTCCAGTTTTATTCTTTTTACTCAGGGTTGCTTTGCAATTCTGCTTTTATGGTTCCATATAAATTTTAGGATTATCTGTTCCATTTCTGTAAAAAAAAATGTCATGGGTAATTTGATAGGGATCACATTAAATCTGTAGATTACTTTGGGTAGTATGGTATGGCCAGTTGTTTTTCACAAGGGTGCCAGGCCCATTCAGTGGCAAAAGAATAGTCTCTTCAACAAATGGTGGACCAACTGAATAATACACGTGAAAGAATAAAATTGAACCCCTGCCTCATTTCCTATATAAAAATTAACTCAAAAAATAGATCAGCAGGACTTCTCTGGTGGCACAGTGGTTAAGAATCTGCCTGTCAATGCAGGGGACACGGGTTTGAGCCCTGGTCCAGGAAGACCCCACATGCCGCAGAGCAACTAAGTCCACGTGCCACAACTACTGACCCTGCACTCTAGAGCCCACGCGCCACAACTACTGAGCCTGGGTGCCACAGCTACTGAAGCCCGCATGCCTAGAGTCTGTGCCCCACAACAAGAGAAGCCACCACAATGAGAAACCCATGCACTGCAATGAAGAGTAGCCCCCACTCGCCACAACTAGAGAAAAGCCCACGGACAGCAATGAAGACCCAATGCAGCCAAAGATAAATTTTTTTTTTAAATTTTTTAAAAATAGATCAGCAACCTAAACATGAGCTAAAACTATAAAACTCTTGGGAGAAAACAGGTAAATCTTCATGACCTCAGATTGACAATAGAGTCTTAGATTTGACAGCAAAAGCACAAACAACAAAAGAAAAAATAGATAAATTGGACTTATAAAAATTAATAACATTTGTGCATCAAAGAGCATTATCAAGAAAGTGAAAAAAACAGCCTACAGAATGGGAGAGAAATATTTACAAATCATATATCTGATAAGGGTTTAATATCCAGGATATATATTTTTAAAAACTCTTACAACTCAACAGCAAAAAGACAACTGAATTTGGGACTTCCCTAGTGGTCCAGTGGTTAAGATTCCACCTTCCAATGCAAAGGACGTGGGTTCGATCCCTGGTCAGGGAACTAAGATCCCACATGCCATAGGGCAACTAAGCCCACGCACTGCTACTACTGAGCATGTGGGCTACAACTAGAGAGCCCACGTGCCACAACTACAGAGCCCACATGCTCTGGACCCTGCACACCACAACTACAGAGCCCACACACTCTGGAACCCAAGCTCCACAACAGCTGAGCCCACACACCACAACTAGAGAGAAGCCTGCACGCCGCAGCAGAGGATCCTGCATGCTGCAACTAAGACCCAACGCAGCCAAAAATAAATTAAATAAACAAATATTGGGACTTCCCTGGTGGTGCAGTGGTTAAGAATCTGCCTGCCGATGCAGGGGACACGGGTTTGAACCCTGGTCCAGGAAGATCCCACATGCCGCGGAGCCACTAAGCCTGTGCGCAACAACTACTGAGCCTGCACTGTAGAGCCCACGAGTCACAACTACTGAGCCCTCATACCACAACTACTGAAGCCCGCATGCCTTGAGCCTATGCTCTGCAACAAAAGAAGCCACCGCAATGAGAAGCCCGTGCACCACAATGAAGAGTAGCCCCCACTCGCTGCAACTAGAGAAAGCCCACGCACAGCAACGAAGACCCAATGCAGCCATAAATAATTAAATAAATATTAAAAGAAAAGAAAAGACAACTGAATTTAAAAATAGGTAAAGGGCTTAAGTAGCCATTTCTCCAAGGAAGATATACAGATGGCCAACAAGCACGTGAAAAGATGTTCAACAGCATTGGTCATTAAGGAAATGCACATTAAAACCACAATAAATGTCACAACTAGTAGGATGCTGTAGTCAAAAATATGGAAAATTATGTGTTGACAAGGATGTGGAGAAATAGAAACCCTCATACATTGCTGGTGGGAATGTAAAATGGTGCAGGAACTGTGGAAAAGAGTTCATCAGTTCCTTGAAAGTTAAACATAGAATTACCATATGACCCAGAAATTTCACTCCTAGGTATATACCCAAGACAAATGAAGAGATATGTCCACAAGGAAATTTGTACAGAATGTTTATATCATTATTCATAATAGCCAGAAGGTATAAACAACCCAAATGCTCATTAATAGACAAATGGATAATCAAATTGTGGCATATACATATAGTGAAATATTATTCAGCCATAAAAAGGAGTGAAGTACTGATACATGCTACAAATAGGCAGAGCCTCGAAAACATTACGCTAAATGCAAAGCCAGACACAAAATGGTCACATATTGTATGACTTATTTTATGTAATGTATCCATAATAGGCAAATCCATAGAGACAGAAAGCAGATTAGAGATTACCAGGGAACGGGGGAGTGGGGACCAACTACTTAATGAGTACCAGATTTTTTTTGATGAAAAAGTTTTGAAACTAGAGTGAACTAGTGGTTGCACAACATTGTGACTGCACTAAGTACCACTGAATTATACAGTTTAAGATGGTTAATTGTATGTTATGTGAATACAAGTAAAAGAATAACATTTTTAACTGAGTCAAGAAGAAATATAAAATATTAATAATTATATATGTAATAATAAAAGCATTTCCACAAAGAAACTGCAAGTCAGATAACTTCACCAGTGAATTTCTCCAAACATTTAAGGAAAAAATACCACTCTTATATGACTTTTCCAGAGAATAGAAGACATACTTCGATGAGGCCAGATAATTTTGATTCCAAAGCCTGACAAGGACATTACAAGAATGGAAATTATAGACTAATCTTTCTCATGAACAAAATATTAGTAAATAAAATTCAAGGATGTACAAAAAGGTGGTACACCACAACCAAGTGGAGTTTTGTTCCAGAAATGAAGATTGTTTTAACATTTGAAAATCAATCAATACAGTATACCACATTAACAGTAAAAAGGGAAAAAAAGCACTTGACAAAAATTAATACCTATTCATGATTTTTTTAAGTCTAAAACTAGGATACAAGGGAACTTTATTTGAATCAAGGGGTATCTACAAAAAATCTAGAGAAAACATCGCATTTAGTAGTAACATATTAATAAGGACATTCACTGCCATCACTTGCATTTAATATTGGTACTGGAGGTCCTGGCCAGTGCAGGAAAAAAAAAGAAGTGGAATAAAGAATAAAGAGTGAGGGCTTCCCTGGTGGCGCAGTGGTTGAGAGTCCGCCTGCCGATGCAGGGGACACGGGTTCGTGCCCCGGTCCGGGAAGATCCCACGTGCCGCGAAGCAGCTGGGCCCGTGAGCCATGGCCGCTGAGCCTGCGCGTCCTGAGCCTGTGCTCCGCAACGGGAGAGGCCACAGCAGTGAGAGGCCGCGTACCGCAAAAAAATAAAAATTAAAAAAAAGAATAAAGAGTGAAATATGTGAAGATTAAATAGGTAGAGTTTAAACTGTTATTATTTGCAGACAAAATAATTGTGTATTTTAAAAATCCAAAAGATTCTGCAGATAAGATGTTTAGAATTAGTAAGTGAACTTAGCAAGTCACTGGTTACAGGATCAATATTCAAAAATTGAATTTTTTTCTATGTAGTAGCAACAAAGAATTAGAACATAAAAAAATTTTAAATACCATTTATAGTAGATCAAAAATTACCAAATACCTAGGAATAAATTTAATGATATATAAGTGTTCTACGTAGAAATGTGTACAGAGAAAGAAGATCTAATAAATAGAGTATGCTATATTCACAGGTTGGAAACTCAATCTTGCAAAGATGTCAGTTCTTCCCCCAATTGATCTATAAATTAAACACAGTGTCAGTCAAAATCCCAACAGATTTTTTTCTGGAAATTGATAAGCTCATGAAATCTATATGGAAATGCAAAGGACCACGAATAGCCAAAGTAGTTAAGAACAAAGCTTGAGGACCCAAGACTTTTTCCAAAACTCCAGTACTTAAAACAGAGTGCTATTCACCTAGCACCCAGATCTTGGTTTCTAAATATTATTCTCCAATAAAAGGAACTAAGGCTCTTTGAAAGAAGTGGTTAATTCCACAACTGGAGCATGGAAAATACAAGATGAGCTTGTAACATCTTTTGGTGCCAGTGAGCTAGGAAATGCATGGTAAAGGATGAGAGCATGTTGAAAGGACATAAGTATCAACCTGAAGGAGGGCCTAAAAGCCTAAATCAATTTGAGCAACAAAATAAACAATGATCATATTAAATTATAACCCATAGACTAACACAAATGAGTCCATGCTGATATAAATAAATGAAGGAGAAGGGGCATCTCTTCCTTACAGAAGAATCCCAGTTAATGTACAAGGAATTAGGGAACTACAAAACCACCACCAGGCAAACACTGCAGAATTGTTGCAAGCAAGATGGATGCTAAAATCAGTGGGCAAAAGCTTGAGAAAAATATAGGATATTTTCATAGTTTCAATGTGTCTCCCCCAAGATATTGATCAGTTGCAAAGGGGAAAATAGTAACTTTACAGTGGAGAGACCCAGTAGACATTGCCATAACCAAGTGATCGTGGTCGATATGTCAAAATCCTGAAAAACAAGGAAAAACTAAGGAACTGTCACAGATTTGAAGAAACTAAGGAGACACAACTAGATGCAGGCTGGGGTCCTGGATTGGATCACAAGATAGGAAAAGAACATTAGTGAAAAAACTGGTGAAATTCAAATAAAGTCTGTTTGGTGAATACTATACGAGTATTAATATCAAAACATTAGTGTTAATTTCCTGCTTTTGATCATTGTTCTATGGTTATGTAAGATGTGAATGTTGGAAAACTGGGGAGAGAAGTATATATGAACTCTGATATTTTTTGCAACTTTCCTATAAGATCATTTCAAAATAAAAGGTTTTTTTTTTTTTTAAACTGGCATGGTATTGACACAAGATGCATTGGTTTCCCAGGGTTGCTGTAACAAAGTACCACAAGCTGGATGGCTTAAAACAACAGAAATTTATCAAACTCTCACAGTTCTGGAAGCTAGAAGTTCGAAATTAAGGTGTTGGCAGGGCCATGCTGCCTCTGAAGGCTATCTAGGGGAGGATCCTTCCTTGCCTCTTCTTAGTTCCTGGTGGTTGTCAGCAATCCTTGATATTTTTTGGCTTGTAGCTGCATCACTTCAGTCTCTGCCTCTGTCTTCACCTGGCCTTCTTCCCTGTGTCTCTGTATATCCTCTCCTCTTCTTCTAAGGACAACAGTCATATTGGATTTATGGTCTACCCTAATCCTAATGTGACCTCATTTTAACTACTAAATAGTCTGCAAAGAGGCTATTTCCAAACAAGGTTACATTCTGAGGTAGCAGTTTGACATTAATTTTGAGGGGACACGATTCAACCCAGTACACAAGGATGGGCAGATAAACCAGTGGGATAAAACAGAAACTCTAGAAACAGAACCACACATTGGTCTCACTTACAGCAGATGTGCCATTGAAACACAGTGGGGAAAGAAGTGTCTCTTCAATAAAGGAGTCAAATGAAAATCTGCATGTGGATAAAAAGAACTTTGACCTCTACCTCACATCATACATAAAGACTAATTTCAGATGGATCATAGACCTCAATGTGATAGGTAAAATAACAAATTATTTTCACGTTACACACAAGAAATTATCTTCATTATCTGGGGGTTGGCAAAGATTTCTTTAACTGGACACAAATTAAATTAAAAAGCTTTAAATTAAAAGCTTTTGTTCATCAAAAGATAACATTAAGAGAATTAAAAGGCAAGCCATAGAGTATTGCAGTACCCAACAGAGGACTTGCATCTAAAATATTTAAACAGCTCCTACAAATCAATAAGAAAAATATAGTCAACTCATTTTCTTAAATGGACAAAAGACTTGAACAGGCATTTCGTAAAAGAAAATATCCAAACGGGCAATAAGCATATGAAAGGGTCTTAAACATCATTTGGGAAATGCAAAATTAAAACCAAAATGAGATACCACTGAACACCCACCAGACTGGCTAAAAAATTTTAGACTGACCCTACCAAGCTGTGGCAAAGATGTGAACAACTAGAACTTTCATGCACTACCCATAGGAGTAAAACTGGTACAAGCACTTTGGACCAGTAATTCTACTCCTAGATACACACTCAACAGAAATGAGTCTATATGTCCACTAAAAGACATGTAGAAGAATTTGTATAGAGGCTTGATTCATAATTGCCCCAAACTGGAAGTAACCTAAATATTTGTCAGCAGTGGAATGGATAGTTTTATATTCATTCGTAAAATGGAACACTATATGTCAGTCAAAAATATAATTACTGCAACAACATGGATGGATTTCACAAGTAATTGTTGACTGAAAGAAGCCAACACAGGAGAGTATATACCAAATGATCCATTTATGTGAAGTTCAAAAACAAGCATAGTTAATCTACAATGATAAAAATTAGGATAGTGTTAGGGGTGAATATTGATTGGGAAGAGTCATTTCAGGGATGCTGGAAATGTTCTATGTATTGATCTGGGTGATAGTTACGGTGGTGTGTATAATTTTTTTTAATACTTATCTGTATTCTTGAGGCTTTTGCACATTATTAGATGTATATTATATTGATACTTCGATTTTTTAATTAGGAAAAATGTGATATATTAAATATTATTGAAATAAGTGGACTATTGTCAATATAAAACATTGAGCCTTCTTTAAAATATTTGAGATTTTGTTTTAATGAGATTTCACTTGACCTTATATATTTGGATAACATTCTCTGGTTCACTGGTCACTTTCTCATAACATGGTAACAGATATGTCATTTGAGTGTATTCTAGAATAAAGATTCTGGATTTTAAACCATAAATGATATAAATTAATAACAAAAATAAGCAGTTTTAAAATTTTTGTCAAATTCTTATATGGAAATCTCAGTATTGCATTTCTCATTTCTGTCTTTTAGGCTAAGACATCAAGCACACAAAGAATTTTATGCCTACAAACAGGTGAGAGAGATTTACTTAAGATTAGCTTTGATCATGTTCTTCACCAAAAAAAATGAGACCTCAGGTTTCCACTCATATTTTAAACTGGGACTAGATTTACTTGTGTTCATTTTAGCATTTTGCTTGCCAATTTGCCATACAAAATACTTCAAGTGTTCCTTTTTTTTTTTTTTTTTTTTACTGTGTTGAGTCTTCGTTACTGTACACGGGCTTTCTCTAGTTGCGGCAAGTGGGGGCTACTCTTCGTTGCAGTGCCTGGGCTTATTGCAGTGGCTTCTCCTAAGTATTACTTGAAGTTATAGAAAGTTCAAATGATAAAATAATATAACATAACAGGGAACTTTGGCCAATATTTTGGTAAAGAGAAATGCTATAGCTTAAAATCCTTAAACTTACTATCATCCTAATGGAGTTCAGAGATTCCATTAAATGAAATTTTTACCTTCTTCATTAGAAGACATACTAGTTCCTCAGAGGTAACCAGCTGTGTTATACTGATCTCATCTCCTCCCCTTTGTACTTTGTTAGTTCACGTCACACTACTGGAAGTCCAGATACTTCAGTCATTGCTATTAACTCCTAGCCCTTTGTACTATCCCTTTGCTGATATGTTCTTTAAGGTAATAAATTTAGCTTTTCTTGAAGGCCAGTAAAATTTGTTTTTTCTTCCATGTGTCATCCATTAATATTTTACCACTGATACCAAACAGTGGGCCTAGGTGTTCCTTAATTTTCTTTTGACCCTGAGCATGAAATTATTTTTGTCGTCCATAGCAATTTAGGAGGGGGGGAGAGGTGGGGGTGGGGGCCAAGCTTCAGTTTATTTGGGTCTTTAATCTTGCTGACACTTGATGTTACAGACCATGTCATCATTTTAGGATTACATATCTTTTTGTCCATGTCTCTTTGAAATCTGAGCTCATTGGTGAGTTCCTTAGATGTCCACACTGATGTCCACAGGTAACCATACATGGGTCTCGTGTGGGATTTAATATACAGAGATGAATGTCTTAGTTTTCTAAAGGAATGAATCTTTTTGTCTCAAATGGTTTTTTGAGGAACCTCCACAGTTTTCCATAGTGGCTGCACCAACTTACATTCCCACCAACAGCGTAGGAGGGTTCCCTTTTCTCCACACCCTCGCCAGCATTTGTTATCTGTAGACTTTTTAACGATGACCATTCTGACTGGTGGGAGGTGATACCTCATTGTAGTTTTGATTTTCATTTCTCTGATAATTAGTGATGTTGAGCATCTTTTCATGTGCCTGTTGTCCATCTATATGTCTTCTTTGGAGAACTGTCTATTTAGGTCTGCTGCCCATTTTTCAATTTGGTTGTTTGTTTTTTGTTAATGAGATGTATGAGCTGTTTGTATATTTTGGAAATTAAGCCCTTGTCAGTGGCATCATTTGCAAATATTTTCTCCCAGTCCTTAAGTTGTCTTTTCATTTTGTTTATGGTTTCCTTTGCTGTGCAGAAGCTTTTAAGCTTGATTAGGTCCTATTTGTTTAGAGATGTTCTTTTTAAATAGTCATCTGCCCTCTTGTCATTTTGCATTATTTTTAACTGATATCCAGTCACCACAAAGTCAGGTTAGGGACAGCACCTGGATGAGTTTTAAACCTATTTACATAATTCTGGATAGAGCTAAAGTTTTCTGAGGATACTGATGTATAATAATAAGCAAAGCTTCCAAAATTAAGGTTGACCTTACTTTTCAGTCTTTTATAAATTACCAGTCTGTCCCATGAGTCAATACTGTGTTTTACCAAATCATGAGGCAAGCAATCTCATTTACTTTCCCCCCATATTAGCACATACTCCAGATAGGCATGTGTTAATTTCTTCTCCCAAAATTTAATCTATTCTCAAAGAGATTTTAAAATTGCTTTTCAGGAGAATACTACACCATTGCTCAAGTTAAAAGAATGTTGCTAAAATGTTCTATCTCAAACTGTAAGAGAGTCTCTCTAATACTGAATATGAGGTGAAATGAGCTATATACAGAAAAGAAAAATATTTGTAAGAACAATGAGAAATCTTTTAAATTACAGATTTAAATGGGCATAAAAGCATACTTTTTTTTGTCTTACAGGTTATATTAAAAGAAAAAGTAAAAGAACTGAATTTACATGAGGTAAGTTGCCTATAAGTATTTTAATCTGCTCTTGAGTATATGCTAACAGAAGTGGTATGCTGTGGTATGCTTAAACATCTGTATTTTCAGACACTGAAAAAAATTGGGCTTATTTTGATAAGCTTAATAGAATATTTGAGGGTGAGGTCAAATAAAAATCAATTTTGTGAAGACTTATAAGAGTGTAAAATAACTTATTTTTAATAGGAATGGTGCCAGCGTAAGATTTCATAGCAGCAGGGATGCTGCTTGCTGTCCATGCTATACGAGTAGGAGATAGATATAAACAAGTTTTTCTACTCAAGATGAATTTGCACTAATTTCACTCTTGAAAATGTTCCCAGAAGTCCTTTCTTACCAATGGCACAAACAAGGCAGTGATTACTTCATGAAGGTGGGGGCTTGGGGAGGTGAGACAGAGAGATGGAATAGGAAAGAACATATAGGGAGAGATATGAACTCTTGGACTTGTCTAGTAATGAGGTTGCGTGGTTGGGGTGTTCACTATATTGTTATGCTTTCTAAGCTATATACAGATGTGTGTGTGTATCCTGCTATGCACCTTAAGACACATAGTCTATAGTAATTCTTGTTTATTTTATTCCTTGTCTTGCCACTGATTTCAAATGCTCAGAGTTTTTATTTTTAATTTTAGGGCCCTTTCTCTTCCACCCTTTCTGAGTTTTTTAATTGGTGTTTAAAGCAAGGACTTGAAAAGCTACACACTGTCATATCTATGTTTTATATAGTATAACTGTGGTGAAGCTACATTACCAGTCTCTTCAAAGAGAGTTAATTTGTGAAATTATTTGAATAATAGTAAAAAAAATAATGATTTATATTATTGTTGAACACTTTGAAATTATCTACTGCTCCTTTGCTCTTTGTTTAAAATATTTATTTATTTATTTGGTTGCACTGGGTCTTAGTAGCGGCAGGCGGGCTCCTTAGTTGTGGCATGCATGTGAGATCTAGTTCCCTGACCAGGGATCAAACCCAGGCCCCCTGCATTGGGAGCTCAGAGTCTTAACCACTGTGCCACCAAGGGAAGTCCCTCCTTTGCTCTTTCTGCATATTTTTTATCAAAGAGTTGATATGGTACAGCATTTCAGAACTAACCTTGGATTAAACTCAAGCATCAAATACTGTTTGATTTTTAAATTTTTCCTAAAACAGTAACAGAAAGTGATCCTCTTCTGTTTGGAGTATTTTTGATGACCATAAATGAAAAGATCTTATTCTGACATACATTAACAATACTGAATAACCATGTTTGTCAGGAATAGAAGTCTTCCTTATTGGTTTGACCCATTAGTTTAGAATCTTTATCCTGAATAAGTGAATTGTGTTACATCATTACTTATCAGAGTTAGTATCCCAACCGCACCCACTAATTCCAGTTTCACTGTGCCTAAGAAAACCTAACCTTGCTCTACAACTTGTTTCCAGAGGCCAGTCATGTACTTTTCGCAGTTTGGTCCTTTTTTGATGCACTTCTTTGTGTTGAAACTATTTTGTCAAACTTCTTTGTGTGTGTGCATTCCTGTAGCCTAATTATACAATGATACATAGCTTGTTCCTGTGTAAGCATATGTAATTTCAATATGAATAACGTTATTAGTGAATAATTATAATAGTGGAAAATCAGAGACAAGCTAAATGTCCATCAGTAGTGTAACAAATAAATAAAACATGATACACTGGAAGATTATCCATCAAGAGAGGGAGGGAGGGAGGAAAAGAAGGAAACCTGATACAGTGATTCATACAGTGAGGTACTATACGGCAGGCAAAATTAAGGAACAAGCTCCATCTATAAAAACGTCAACCTAGATAGATCTCTAACGGAATCTTGAAAAAGCAAGTTGCAAAATGATATAAATGTTTATATCATGTATGTAAACTAAGATAAACACATTTTTCATGGATTTATATGCATACTGCATAGCGTTTGAAAAGGATGCATAATGATCACACAGAGGAGGAGAGAAGAGGGAAAAGATTAGGGGAAGTTGGTCAAAAGGGATATTAATTTCATATATAATGTTCTTAATTTTAAAGAAGGAAAGTAAGTTAATATATTATTTTAAAAATACAGTTGAGGAATTCCCTGGAGGTCCAGTGGTTAGGACTCCGTGCTGTCACTGCCAAGGGCCCAGGTTCAATCCCTGATCAGGGAACTAAGATCCCACAAGCCACGTGGCAAAAAAAATCTAAAAAGTACAGTTGAGGGCTTCCCTGGTGGCGCAGTGGTTGAGAGTCCGCCTGCCGATGCAGGGGACACGGGTTCGTGCCCCAGTCCGGGAAGATCCCACATGCCACGGAGCGGCTGGGCCCGTGAGCCATGGCCGCTGAGCCTGCGCATCCGGAGCCTGTGCTCCGCAACGGGAGAGGCCACAACAGTGAGAGGCCCACGTACAGAAAAACAAAAAAAGTACAGTTGACCCTTGAACAACATGGGTTTGAACTGCACGGGTCCACTTATACGCAGATTTTTTTCAATAGTGAATACTACAGTATTACACGGTCTGTGGTGGTTTGAATCTGTGGATGATCCCACATGCTGTGCGGTGTGGCCAAAAGTTATTAAAAAAACAAAACAAACATAAATAAATAAATTGCATCTAATGGAGTCTTGGTATCAAGAGAAACAGAAAAGTGCCATGGAAGCTGTGACACACTGGGGCATGCAAGGTCCTGTGTTAAAGAAGTTGTCAGCACTCAGCTCTAGCTAATTGTTACCATAGGGGAATATAGGCTATTGCCAACTATTGCCAGATCTGGGTTTTTTTTAAGAAAAGCCTGAGAGCCTTGACATTAGTCTGTGATCTGCTTGTCATTTGCATTTAGTCTTTGATTTGTTCACCAGTGTCCCCAGCTCTGGTTATGGTGAATGGTTGCTTTCTCCACTCAATTTCTTTTGCACCTTAATCAAAAATCAAATGGCCATATTTTTGTGAGTCTATTTCTGGATTCTCTATTCTGTTCCATTGATTTCTGTGCCTATGTCCCTTCACCAATACCACAGTCTTGATTACTGTATTTTTATAGCAAGTCTTAAAATCAGGTAATATGATTCCTCCAACTTTATTCTTCTTTTCCAAAACTGTTTTAGCTAGTCTGGTTCCTTTGCTCTTCCATGTAAATTGTAACAGCAGCTTGTCTATCTGTACACACACAAACAACAACAAAAATCCTGCTGGGATCTTGATTAGTATTGCATTAAATATATAAATCAGGGGGAAATTTGGTATCTTTACCATGTTGAGTTTTCTAATCTGTAAACACATTATGTCTTTATATTTGAAGTGTTTTTATAGACAGCATATAGTTAGGTCATGTTTTTTAATCCACCCTGCCAACCTGTCTTTTAATTGATGTGTTTAGACCATTTATTTTCAATGCAATTATTGATGTGTTTGAAATTAGGTCTACTCTTCTACTATTTATCTTCCGCATTTGCCCCTCTTTCTTATTCCTTTGTCTCCTCCTACCTTCTTTTGGGTTATTTGAACATTTTTAGTATTTTATCTATTGTAATTTTGTCTTTTTGTATAATTTTCTAGTGGTTACTTAGGGATTACAAAATAAATACCTAGAATCAATTTTTTAGCACTTCATTTGTAATGTAGAAACCTTATCACCATATAGATCCCTTTACTTTTACTCCTTTATACAGGAAGTGTCATATTACACCTATATACATTGAAAATGGCATCAGACAGTGTTACATTTTTTACTTTTAACCATCAGATATATTTTAAAGAATTCAGGAGGGGACGAATAGTTTGTTATATTTATCCAAATATTTACCATTTCTGTTGCTCTTAATTCCCAATTTTCCAAGTTTCCTTCTTATGTCACTTTCCTTCTATGTGATGAACCTCCTTTAGCAATTCTTTGAGAGCAGATCTGCTGGCTATTAGTTTGCCTTCATCTGAGAATGTCTTTATTTCACCTTTTTTTTTTTTTTTTTTTTTTCGTTACGCGGGCCTCTCCCTGTTGTGGCCTCTCCCGTTGCGGAGCACAGGCTCCGGACGCGCAGGCTCGGCGGCCATGGCTCACGGGCCCAGCCGCTCCGCGGCATGTGGGATCCTCCCAGACCGGGGCACGAACCCGTGTCCCCTGCATCGGCAGGCGGACTCTCAACCACTGCACCACCAGGGAAGCCCCTATTTCACCTTTATTCCTAGGTTATTTCTTTTCCTTCAGCGTTTTTAAAATGTTGTGCCACTTCCTTCTGACCTCCATGGTTTCTGATGAGAAATTCACAGTCATTCGAATCATCAATCTCCTATCCATAATGTGTCATTTTTCTCTGGCTGCTTTCAAGATTGTTTTCTCTGTCTTTAGTTTTCAGCAATTTGATTATGATACGTCTCAGCATGGATTTCTTTGGATTTTTCCTGTTTGGGGTTTACTCAGCTTCATAAATATGTAGGTTTGTCTTTCACCAAGCTTGGGAAGTTTTCAGCCATTATTTCTTCAAATATTTTTTCTGTACTGTATTCTTTCTATCCTGCCACTCTCCCAGAGAAGGCCTCATCCACCTGCTGTGGCCATGTGGGCCAATCAGAACCCTGAGCCCACATCTACAGTACAGTACAGTGATACAGCCATCCATATAGCTTCTAAATTTGAACATGTTTGGGTCCATCCCCACTTCTGTCAGGGTGATATTGCCTATACATACAGAAAGGGAAGGAGAGCCTGCTCCCTCCTGCATCTCAGCAGCAGGTGGGATCCTAGCTGCACAAGGACCAGGAAAAGTCATCTTTAGGTCAGTTTTCCTGGATCAGGCAGAGAGTGGGTGAGGAGTCATGTGGCAGACATGCTATGGCCCTGCTCTACCCTACTTTCCACAAGAAGAGACTGTAGGAAGGTAACCCCATTGGAGTTGCCCCCCTGTGTAAAATGAAGTTAGGAACATCTTTTCCTTCTCCTCACCTCCCCACAAGCTCATTCCCTTCCCTTTGGTCCAGTGAGAAGGGGGTCTGGTGGTACAAGTTTTGCCACATCCCTTTCTTATGTAGGAGGAGATATAAACCCTCTCAGTCTTTTTAGGATTACTGATCAATCTTCTTATAAATCACATTACTCAAATTAATTTTAAAATTATAATATGAATACTTAGAGCCCAACTGAGTTTCGTCCCTCAGTTTAAATTGTAAAAATTGTTTTACAAAAATAGTTTAAAAAAAAAAACCCAAAGCATGTATAGGGAGCTGACAGTATACAGGACCCTAGAGATTGAGTGGGCAAAGTATAGTCCCTCCCTGCCCTCAAGGAGCACTGGTCCCACAGGAAAGAAAGTCATAAGCCAGTGAGGCAAGGACAGTAAAGGGCTGAGCACACTAACACATGAGGGCCATGGAATGGACGTCCCACTGCACTTCAGTTTGGAACAAGAAAGTCAGATCTTTCCTGAGCAGCACAGCCATGTTTAGAGTGCTTTCATAGCTTTTAAAGATTCCAACCTTAAATGACACGTCTGAACTGGGAATGCTGCCTTTGCAAAAGATATGATTATCCTCATAACTATTCAAGGAAAGGTATATTAGTGTTCACTACCACCATCAAAGAATGATTGTATATTTAAAAGAAAATCATTTTGGCTAAATTCCCTGGGCTGTGGGTCATTTTCATTGTGTGACATTGTCTTCCCCACATGACTCTCCACTCCCTAGCTTGCATTTTGAGGTAAATTTATAGACTGTGTCAACCTCTTGAAAATTGTCAAATCCTTCCTTCTTGGTCATTTTAGGGATCATGCACTCTGTGAATACTAGAAAATTAGGCTTCTTTCCAGTATATATGCTATGGTCACTAAAAGCCATTTTTCCCTTGAAATTTGTTTTATTTATGGGTATAATCTCAGTGTAAAGAAAATGGAATCATGTATACAAGGTGGCAAAATTACCAAGATGTCTGTTTCTTCATATAATTTATCTTAAGAGCAAGGGAACTGACACTTTAAAAAATTTAGGTGAGGTAAGTATTATTCCTTATTTTGCTTTTGCAAAAATTGAGGTTTAAGAAAGTTAGGAAAATGGGCATGTCCTCTAGCTTCTGAGTGTGGAGAAAGAAGGTGACCCTATCTTTCTGAGTCTGGAGCCTTCACATTATGATGCCCCTACTGCACCCACAAACTTGAAGCTTCTGCTGTTCCTCAAGCTGCAAAAAATTACTTTGAAATGCCGAGACCTGGCTTCCTTTTGTTCTCTGCAGATGCCATCAGTAGCATGTAAAACAAATAAACTCAAGTATCTATAGACTGACCAATCAGTAAATGTATGTCCTAGCCCTGTTTCTGACAGGGCTGATAGGATCTATTCTTTTTTTTTTTTTTTTTTGACAAGAAAGTAGGGTTTATTGGTGGGCATGGGTAGGGAGGGGGCAGCGCCAAGGCTCTTACGAGTGCAGGGCCCGCCATTTGTCCAGGGGGCCACAATTAGGGATGTATTTGACCCCACAGCCATCTGGGATGAGCCGTTTTTCTGCCACCATGTTTTCAAATTCATCTGCATTAAACTTAGTAAATCCCCACTTCTTGGAGATGTGGATCTTCTGGTGGCCAGGGAACTCGAACTTGCCCCTGCGGAGGGCCTCAATCAAATGCTCCTTGTTCTGCAGCTTGGTGCGGATGGACATTATGACCTGGCAATGTGGACCCTGGCCACTGTGCCCTGGGGCTTTCCAAAGGCACCATGCATACCTGTCTGGAGCCTAGATTGGGGACAGCATGCCAGTCATTAATGTCCACTGGAAAGGGCTGTCTCCAAGGTCCCTTAGGGCAACCCATACAGGCAACAGGCCACATACACTACCGAGGAGGCTGCTGTTTGCAGCCATTGCGCACCGGGCCCCCATGGGGAAAAGAGCACAGTCGGCTTAACTGGCTGCAAAGGATCTATTCTTTGACTTCAAAAAATGAAGAGTGATGGGAGTGTTTCCTATCCTCATTCTGTGAGGCCAGTATTGCCCTAATATCAAGACCGGTCAATGACATCATAAAAAAAGAAAACTCCAAACCAATATTCCTTATGAATATAGTTGTAAAAATCCTGAACAAAATACTAGCAAACCAAATTCAGCAGCATATAAAAAGGATTATATATCATAACTAAATGGAATTTATCCCAGGAATACAAGGTTGGTTCAACAAAGGAAAATGAGTCAATGTAATACCCCCTATTGACAGAATAAAGGGGTAGGGAGAACACATGACCACCTCAATAGATGCAGAAAAAGCATTTGACAAAATTCAACATTATTTTATGATAATACTCAATAAACTAGAAGCAAAAGGGAACTTCTGCAACTTGATAAAGATTTCTATAAAAAACCCACAACTGGGCTTCCCTGGTGGTGTAGTGGTTAAGAATCCGCCTGCCAATGCAGGGGACACAGGTTCAAGCCCTGGTCCGAGAAGATCCCACATGTCATGGAGCAACTAAGCCCGTGCGCCACAACTACTGAGCCTGCACTCTAAAGCCCCCAAGCCACGACTACTGAGCCCACATGCCACAACTACTGAGGTCTGCATGCCTAGAGCCTGTGCTCTGCAACAAGAAAAGCCACCACAGTGAGAAGTCTGCACACCGCAATGAAGAGTAGCCCAGGCTCACTGCAACTGGAGAAAGCCCACACGCAGCAACGAAGACCCAAAGCAGCCAATAAATAAATAAATAAATAAAATTTAAAAAAACAAACAAAAAGACCCCACTACTAACATCATACTTAATGAAAGACTGAAAGCTTTTCCTCTTAAGGGGAAACAAGACAAGGATGCCTACTCTTATCACTTTTATTCAACATTGTACTGGAGGAGTCTAGGCAGAGCAGTTAGGCAAGAGAAAGTAATCAAAGGCATCCAGATTGGAAAGAAAGAAGTAAAGCTATATTTGCAGATATGATTTTGTAAACACAGAAACCCCTAAAGAATCCACCAAAAATCACAAGATAAATGAGTTCAGTAAATTTCCAGGATAAAGATCAATATACAAAAATCAGCTGTAGGGACTTCCCTGGTGGTCCAGTGGTAAAGAATCTGCCTTCCAATGCAGGGGACGCGGGTTCAATCCCTGGTCAGGGAACTAAGATCCCACATGCCACGGGGTAACTAAGCCCATGCACCACAACAACTGAGCTCACACGCCTCAACTAGAGAGACTGCACACGGCAAACTACAGAGCCCACGAGCCCTGGAGCCTGCATGTCACAACTAGAGAAGAGAAAACCCACAGGCCACAGCTAGAGAGAAGCCCACACGCTGCAAAGAAAGATCCCACATAGCTCAACGAACATCCCATGTGCCGCAACTGAGACCCAATGCAGCCAAAAATAAAATAAAGTAAATTAAATAAATAAATAAAATCAGCTGTATTTCTATGCAGTGGCAATGAACAATCTGAAAATGAAATTAAGAAAGCAATTCCAATTACAATAGCATCAAAAAGAACAAGATTCCTAGGCATAAATTTAACAAAAGAAGCTCAGACTTGTACACTGAAAAATTGTAAAACATCATTGAAAGATATTATAGAAGACCTAAATGAATGGAAAGACATCCTTTGTTCATGGTTTGGAAGACTTACTATTGTTAATATAGCAGTATTCCCCCCAAATATTTACAAAATCAACACAACTCCTGTCAAAATCACAGCTGCCCTCTTTTTTTTGTAGAAATTAACAAACAGAATTTAAAATTCACATGGAAATGCAGGAGGCCCTGAATGGCCAAACACAGTCTTAAAAAAAGGAGAGGATTGGAGGATTCACACCTCCCAATATCAGAACTTACTGCCAAGCTACAGTATTTAAGACACTGTGATACTGGCAGATGGACAGACATACAGATCAATGGAATAGAAATGAGAGTTCAGAAATAAACCCATACATTTATGGTCAGTTGACTTTCAACAAGGGTGCCAAGACATCCAATAGGAAAAGAGTAGTCTATTCAACAAATGGTTCTGGGATAACTAGATAACCACTTAAAGAATGAAATTGGAGCCCTGCTTCACACCATACACAAAGGAACTCAAAAATGAATCAAAGGGCTTCCCTGGTGGCGCAGTGGTTGAGAGTCCACCTGCCGATGCAGGGGACGCGGGTTCGTGCCCTGGTCTGGGAAGATCCCACATGCCGCGGAGCGGCTAGGCCCATGAGCCATGGCCACTGAGCTTGCGCGTCTGGAGCCTGTGCTCTGCAACGGGAGAGGCCACAACAGTGAGAGGCCCGCGTACAGCAAAAAGAAAGAAAAAAAAAAAGACATTGAAAAAAAAGAAGAAAGTAAAGAGACAAACCACAGGGAGAAAATATTTGCAAATCTTATATCTGATAAGAGTTTGGTATCCAGAATACATAAAGAACTCTTACAACTCAATAATAAAAAGCCTACAAAATAAAAAGATCTGCAAATACTTTGTCCCAGTCTTTTTATCCTAACAGGATCTTTTGCAGAGCAAAAGTTTTTAAATTTGATGAAATCCAGTTTATCAATTTTTTTTGGTTGCTTTGTGCCTATGGATGTCCCATTGCTCCAACACCATTTGTTGCAAAGGCTGTCCTTCTGCCATTGAAATGCTTTTGCACCTTTGTCAAAATCAGTTGGCTATCTGATAAGGGATTTGTGTCTAGTATATATAAAGAAGTCTCACAAATCAATAATAAAAAGAAAAATTACCCAACTAAAAAACGGGCAAAGAATTTGAAAAGACTTTTCTCCAAAGAAGGTATACAAATGGCCAGTAAGCACATTGTTAGTCATTAGGGAAATGCAAATCAAACCCCCAATGAGATGTCACTTCATACCATCTAGGATGGATATAATCAAAGAGACAGACAATAATAATAACCTGAAGATATGGAGAAATTGGAGCCCTCATACACTGCTGGTGAGAATGTGAAATGGTTTGGCCACTTTGGAAAACAGTTTAGTAGTTCCTCAAAAAGTTAAACATAGAGCTACCATATGACCCAGCAATTCTACTCCTAGATATATACCCAAGAGAAATGAAAACTCTTAACAGATACTTGTGCACCAATGTTTAGAGCAAGATTATTCAGAATAGCCAAAAGCTATATATAAACAACCCAAGTGGCCATCAACAGATGAATGGATAAATGTGGTATATTCATATAACGGAATACTATTTTGCCACAAAAATGAATGAAGTATTGATTCATGCTACAGCATGAATGAACTTTGAAGGTATCTTTCTAAGTGAAAGGAGACAGGCACAGAAGACCACATGTTGTATGATACCATTACATGATTCCATTCCATTTTGAAATGACCAGAATAAACAAATCCATCCAGAAAGGAAGTTGATTAGTGGCTGCCAGGGGAGAAGGTGGAATGGGGGGTGATGCTTATGGACATGGGCTTTTGGAAGCAGATGATAAAAATGTTCTGGAATTAGACAGTGTGATGGTTGCACAACTCTGTGAATATATGAAAAACTGCTGAATTGTACACTCTACAGGGGTGAATATTATGATGTGTGAATTATATATCTCCATTTTTAAAAAGGAATGAGAGAAACAATCTTGTTGAAACACTGGAAAGTAAAGCTTATTTGCAAAATATGATCTGTAAATTTGTAAAATTAGTTTGACCCTTGAGGGAACTTCTAAGAAGTCAGATCTAAGGCTTTTCTCTTCATGATTGACCTTGGCTTTTGGTCAACTTTAGTGCTTAACACATCAGAATTTATTTTGTTTTTTTTTTCAGGTGACTATGGTTTTAGAATTTTTTAAGAAGAACGTAATAGCCATTAATAGTAACTCCATTTGAAAAGGCTACAAATCTAATTTTGGATTCTGGAAAAATAACCAAAGCAACGTCTTGCCCTTTGGTAGGATCAGCACTGAATATCTACAGGGCAGAGCCAGCAGTCCTCACCCTCTTTCAGAAGGCTATGCTGGGAGGGAAGCTGGGTTAAGGCCAGAGGACCTTTTCACACAGTGTAGGAGGTGGGAACATCATTCCCCCTTTACAGATGGGAAGCAGAAGCCCAAAAAAGATCATCCCAAAGCTGGAACCACTAGTTTCTCATCTTTACCCACAGCTTGTTCTTAACCTTCCTCCAGAAAACAAAACTGGGCTTGAAAATAGTACTCCCATCACTAAATTTAAACGTGAATAAAAATAACTGGTATTGGTAGACTGCCTTACTGCCTCCTCAGGCCTGCCCCCAACCTGAGCTGATGACAGTCCCAGGCAGGGGGTTGGGGGTATGTAATATCTTCACTCTACAGATGAAGCAACAGAGCTTGAGAGGCATCATGATGGCAGAAGTCACACAGCTTGGGTGTCCGAGCCAAGGCCAGCCATCTGTCCTGCCTTCCTCCCTGCTCTCCTGCTGTCTCAGCAGTAATGCCAAATCTGATAAGACAAGTTATCCATGCTCCTCCTCCTGTGAAGATCTTGTCTGCTATATACACAAGGCCCTGAGAGCTCCCTGGAGAAGGGTGTTGGAAGACCAACAGCCACAGCACTGGCCACGAGACACCAAGAGCCATGTGTCCTGTCACATAACCTAAGAATACTGGGTTACTTGTTATAGGTTAAGAAACAGGTGACAGGGAGGCAGGTCAGCAGTCTGGACAAGAAATGGTGATGGTTGAACCAGGATCCCTGAAGATGAACAGGGAAGCAAGCAGGGAGGAGTTCAAGCTTTGGGCAGACAAAAGTGTAACAGACCTGGGTCCCCAGCCAGACCTGGCCACTCACCTCAGACAACATGGTTACTGCTCTGAGTTTCTGTTTCCCCATTTGCAAAGTGAGTAAATGGGATGATACCTGGTGTCCCTGGGCACTGGTAAGTGCCCAAGAAGTAGTGGCTGGAACCCAGCATCTGGCTTTGAAGAAGGCTTCCTTCCAAGCAGTGGAGCCTAGCCACCTGTCAGAGCAATCCTGCCCCATCTGCACATTTTCGTAAGGTTAAATTCAGTGACTCTTGAATAACTTTTTATAAGACAAAGACAGACACTGACAGAAGGACAGTGCCAAAGTAAGGGGCCCCAGGAACTACAAGAAGCATACTACTGCAGGCTGTGCCATGGTTTATAGCTTCCAAGTTATGAAAACTGGAGAAAGGAGAGCCCCAGGGCCTGCCCCAGGGTGCGAGCAGTCCCTTCAGGGGCCCTGCTGCTGAGCAGGCAGAGCATTCCCTGCAGAAAGTCAGCCTCTTGGCACAGCACAGAAAATTACATTATGCTCAGTCTATCTGGTGAGAATAAACCTAAGTCAGACTCTTCTGATGGACTGAAGTAAAGAAACCTGCCTCTTGCTTTCTGTCTTCTCCCATCTGCCCTCCATCTTGAAGACATGTGACAGGAAGAGCAGGAGATTCTTCTTCAGAAGACCTTGCCGATTCGAGCCTGTTTCTTTCACTTAAAGAGTTGTGGGACATTGGAAGTCCCTTCAAATGGCTGGGCCTTGGGGGCCTGCACTTTACATTGGCCTGGGAGAGTCCTTAGCAGACACTTTGCCTCATCTATGAATCTGTCTTTCAGCTCTGTGCAGTGTGCCTAGAAGACTTCAAGCCTCGAGACGAGTTGGGGATTTGTCCATGTAAGCATGCCTTCCACAGAAAGTAAGTATTGATGTGGAATTATTTAAGAGGACCTGAGTTTGAGGCACATTGACCAACTCACTTGTAGGCTTGGAGCAGTGCCAGACAAGCTTGATGGCTTCATGACTGGTTTATAATGCAGAAAGCTGAAAGTGCCCTACAGGCTGTTTTGTGTGTGTGTGTGACATTAGGAGGGATCAGGGTGGTGGAACGTGAATACCAGGGCAGGACTTCAGGCAGAGCGCCAGACAAGCCCACACCTCCTTGGAGCCCAGGCTATAAAGAGCTGTTTTACTGGAACTTTGCAATGAGAGTTTCCTTTCCTAAAAACTTATTTTAATCAAAACCATAGTTATGGGCTTCCCTGTTGGCGCAGCAGTTGAGAGTCCGCCTGCCGGTGCGGGGGACACGGATTCATGCCCCGTCCAGGAAGATCCCACATGCCGCGGAGCGGCTGGGTCCGTGAGCCATGGCCGCTGAGCCTGCGCGTCCGGATCCTGTGCTCCGCAACGGGAGAGGCCACAACAGTGAGAAGCCCGCATACTGCAAAAAAAAAAAAAAAAAAAAATAGTTATTTTAAATCAAAATAAATAAGTCTGAATATAAATAGTAGTGTGGGACCATCTCCTCCCCCCCTCCTACAGACATATTTAATACTCCCCCTTCTCTTGCAATTTTATGTGTTTTGTATTTCTATTAGAAAACTTCATTTCTCCTCCTTCCCACCACCCTCCTCAATGTACTTCATTCTTTAAGAAGTCATGGATGACTGAGGGTATAGCATACTGACTGTAGCTTCTTGGAAAGCTGGAGTCTCTGGTTCCTCCAGAGGGTGAAATGCATTCTCCACCCAGTGGTAGAACACTTCGGGACCTGGCTGTTCACTCCAGTCCCCACCTCTGAGCAACAGATATGTTCAACATGTGAGGCATGTGGGCAGGGGGTGCCACGAGCATGGGACTGACCTCTTCCTTCTTGTGCTGTCTCGTTCTGCAGGTGCCTTATTAAGTGGCTGGAGGTTCGCAAAGTATGTCCACTGTGCAACATGCCGGTTCTGCAGCTGGCCCAGTTGCATAGTAAGCAGGACCGTGGACCCCCACAGGGGCCCCTCCCTGGGGCAGAGAACATTGTATAGCTCATCACAAGGATCAAACTGTTGCAGAAGCCAATGTCTGCGTGGAGCCAGGAGGAACACAAGCAGTCTCTGTGTTGGCTGCTCTACCTGGGGCACCAGCTGCTGCTTCCTTTGTCTAATGAAGAACTCTTGGGCCAACTAGGCTGGGAACCAAGACTCCTGGGTCTTGTGACAACCAAAGTACTCTGACACTACCCCATGCCAAGAGGAGTAGATGAGCCTGTGGGTTTGGTTCAAGAAACCTCATGAGGGTCTCTTGCTAACTCCATTGCACTCTGTCTCCCAGACACTTATCTCCATGTCAAGGTGAATCTTTACCAAGCATAAGGGACGATAAACACAAGTGTTAGAGAAGGGAACTGAGGGCAGGTCTTTAAAGCCACCCCCACCCCGACCCTGTGGACACATGAGCTTCTATGCAGACCGTGCATGCCTTTGCAGCAGCAAACCCTCCTAGCAGCCCCAGCCAAGTAAAAACAGTGGTTACCTCAGCCCAAGCACAACCGGCTGCCGTGCCGGAGGCAGTGCCAACAAGGCTTTTCACGTTATGTCCTTTTGATAAGGCCATCTTAGAACCCAAGGGCTTTGGTTACAAAAAAGCAGCAGTACCCATCACCACAGGTCCTGCCTCAAGTTCACAACACTTGCTTATCAAATCATCTAAGCTAGAAATATTAGATGTGCTTGGAAAGGTCTGGTCAAAAGCCATTTCCTCTTATTTCCCCTCCTACTCACCAGTGAGGCACAGCCGAGCTGCCATCAGGAGCCCCAGCAGGGGGTGGGCCTCTGAGCCCATGCTGTCCCTGTATGACCTGGGGGCCTCAGGGTGCTGCCCACATTCCCACATATGCAGTGTGGTTCCAGCGTACCTGCTGGTCTTGGCCCACTGCCTCAGTAGGAAGCTGCCGTAAGCCCCTCACATGGCTCCAAGGAGGAGCATCTTACTGATAACGGCCAGTCCCCCTGGCCCTGCTGAGCTGAGAGGAGGATGCTAACCCCCTTGCTTCTCCCCATCCTTCTTTCTGTTCTCTTCCCTCTCTTGCCCTCTCTTTCTACTCAAAAGAAAATGCCCATCGTTGACTTAACAATTTAAAGTATCCCAAATAAGATCCCTATGTAATTCTGAAGCCAGGGAAATGCTAGAAATTGTGAATAGTTTCAGGAAGCTCCTGCAAGGCTATTCACCATTGGTGTGTGCTTCAGTATTTGGACTTGGATAACTAACTGAAAGTGTCTTTATAGGGGAGAAACGCATGCTGCTCTTTCGCTCTTTCTGTCCAACTCTTCTAGAAGTGACTCAGAGTCTAGCAGGATTCATGACTATTTTATAAGTTAGCTATGTGAAACAGCATTGGGTCAGATAGAAAGCTCTCTTCCACAGCCCTGCTCTCCACCTCCTTCCATCACAGGGGTGGGACTCCTCATCAACAGCTTTGCCTCTCTGCTCCATCCCCCAAGTATGAGTGGGGGCAGTTTCTCATTGCAAATGCAGCCTGCATGATACAGAGAGTGGAGGAAACTTTGCTACTCTGTTCATGGCATATCTCCAGGAATTTTCTTGGAATCCAGCCTCTACCGTCTTAGAATGGGCGAGGGAACCTGTCCTTGGCTCAGGTGGCTGGGATCAGATGAGGAGGAAAATTCCCATTAGCCTAGAAAAGTGCTGGGCAGAATCCAGTTTGGGAAATTACAAATCCAGTTGGTCGGAATTGGCTGTACCCTATGTGTGACCTATTCATGGTATGCTAACTGGACTGCTTCTTTAAACAGGGCAAGGGAAGTGTGGAATATTTTTATATGAAAGCCTTAGTCTGTCTGGCACCCATGAAAAGAACTATTTGTACACTCCTACTTTCACCCTCTGTTTCTGCATTCTCTATTTTGTAGCACAATAGAGTTGAATGCTGCAAAGCACCCAGTTTATAGTGAAATGTTTTCAGTGACCAATGTCAGAAGTAGGCTTACTTTGGACTAGCCTCATTAATAGCCAACACTCACCATTTTCACATAATGGCTTTGGGACAAATGTCACCTCTTAGTTATGGGGTTCCAATAGGAAACAGAACTTTTCCCTTCAAAGGAGGAATTCTTGTGTTCTATACTGCAAATTATTTCATCACACAGCTTTTGTAGGATTATAGCCTTTCAGTGCGTCAGTACCAAGGAGACAGCCTCACGAAGTCCCTCTATTTGTAGGGAGGCAAATTAATTCATCTCACCGTGTCACAGCTAAAGGCCAGTTGGACCAGACATTCAAAGCCCATCTGTTAGAGGAAAGCTTGAGAGTGTTGTGCGCTCCCCACTAGGCACCATCATGGGTCTGCTTTACACCATGACCTCAACACTTGTGAATGTGCAGGGCTTTTAAAAACCCAGCTCTTCTAAGGTGGGGCTTGACACTGGAGTGGTTAAGAGTGTTCGCTCTGCTTAT
This sequence comes from Monodon monoceros, assembly GCF_005190385.1. Taxonomy (NCBI): domain Eukaryota; kingdom Metazoa; phylum Chordata; class Mammalia; order Artiodactyla; family Monodontidae; genus Monodon; species Monodon monoceros. The sequence continues at coordinate 30,022,141 of NW_021703769.1, read as the reverse complement.
AGTCATCTTCCCTTTCTTGGCTTGGTGTCCTTCTATTGCAGCATGGCCAGTGTCACCTGCAGTAGTTATTACTCTTAGCAACACAACGTGAATGTGTTTGCTCCCCACATCTGGATCCTCCTCCAGAACGTCCCAGTGCTGCACTGCTGTAACTGAGAATGGCCAGGGTTTAATTTATGTCTTCCTTTAATTCTAATTAAAATCACAGTTTTATGTGAAGGACAAGGTCAAATCTCCATTCAAAAAAAATTATTTTTAAAGAACAAGGATCCCTTAATACTCTTTGATCAAGCTCACACCTCACAGTGAGGCTGCCCTGTCCAAATCTATCTCCATGAGTTGTTGACCTTTTGTTAATCTGTAGACATGTGAGGACTCTGGTCTGCTTTTGGGTCACTGGCAGGTAACGTGATTTTTTAACTTCATCTTAATGTGTCTTAAGCAACTCAGAGATTGGGTGTTGCGTGCTGTGGGTTAGTGGAGCAAAACTCAGACTCAACTGGACTCCATGGGTGGGTGAATCATTATCTAGTTCTTACTAGGGGTACAGCTGAATTCAGCTGGCTTTAGGAACAGGGAACAGACCCAGCCTGACTTGATTCCTGGTTGAGTAGGCCTAACATGCTAGTTGTCATCTGCTGCTTTTCTTTGCCACAGTGATTTGGTTAGGCCTATCCCTAGTAGTTAAGGCCCTAGCCAAGGAACAGGACAAGACAGTAATGGCCAGATGGGAGCAGGTGGCCCATGGGGAAGTCTGGGCTGAGGGATACAGGGGACCTCACACCATTGCCAAAGACACTGTTCTCGACAAGTCTTGACAAAGATCCTTTCCCCAGTGCCTAGCCCCTCAAATCCATCAAACGAATGACCTCACGCCCTGTTCCTTTCCACATTACCCACTCCAAAGCCTATCATCTTCATGGCCTGGTCCCATTCTGCTAAGCTGCCCTGAACGACTGTAGTAACTTTTTCTGAGAGGTTTTCTGGGAATTATGAAATGCACACAGGGAGGCATCCCCAGAGCTCTGTAGAGAAAAGGTGCTCAGCTTGATCTGAATCACCCCCTTGCCACTCACTAGCCACATGCCTTCCTGCAAGTTAGCCTCCCAAAACCTGTTTCCTTATGCACCCACCCAGGGATTGTAGGAAGGGTGTCCCCACCAGCTCTTGTGGGGAATTGGCCACCATGTCTGGAGCCCAGCAGGCAGGCCTAGAGTCATGGGGGCTGGTGCTACTAGGTGACGCTGTCATGCTGGCCACATGGGGCTCCTCTGTTGTCCCGGTAGAAACAACCTCAGCAGAGAGCCTCCTGAGATGTAGGGGCTCTCCCCTGGGTCCCAGTTCACCTGGCTCCCTTCCCTTTCCCCTCTTGATCTTCCTTAGTCACTTCCGTTTACCTTTGCCCATGGTGCTCCCCAACATGGTTGCTCAGTGCTGAATATTCCTTAATTTTTTGAATAGGTAATCCCTTCAAGTGGTTCACAAATCATAAACAGTTAAGTCTTCCTTGCATCCCTGACCTCCAAGCAAGCCAAGTTCCTCACCCCTTGAGCACCCACTATTAGTTCCTTGTGGATTCTTCCAGAGATTATTTATGCATATACAAGTACATACACATGTATGTACATGTGCATGGGGTGTGGGTGTGTGTATATATATATACACACAGACACACACACACAGTTGACCCTTGAACAACACAGGTTAGGGGCGCTGACCCCCTGTACAGCCTGCGCATCACTTTACAGTCAGCTCTCTATATCCGCGGTTCAGCATCCAAGGATTCAACCAACTTTTGGATCATGTAGAATGTATTCATTGAAAAAAATCCACGTGTAAGTAGACCTGCTCAGTTCAAACCTATATTGTTCAAGAATCAACTGTGTGTATGTGTATAATTTTTTTTCTTTTTTACTTGTGTAATACCAGACAAGTATATTCAAGGAACATTCCTAGTAATGTGGGAAGAACCATCCCAGAAGTCAGAATATCTGTAAAAGGTGAGCCCAGAATTGGGGGATATTTCTATAATCACATTCCTTTTGAATAAGACATATTTTCCACTGATTGCAGCATGATGAAATTCTAGTTTGCTATCCCAATCAAACTACAATCCCTCCCTGACCCTAACCACTGATGCCCAAATAACAAGACAGCACAACCAGTTTCCAGCCTATCTTTCTGAGTCTGTTGCAGGGCACTCAAGAGCAGGCTCCACAGCCAAAAGCAACAGCACAGTCCAGCAGCTTTTGCAGGAGCCTGGACAGGCTGCAGCCGCACCTCAGCCCCCCAATCCAGTTTCAAGTGAGGACCAAGAGCCCAGCAGTGACGTCTGGTTACAACTGTCATGGTTTCTTAGGCAAGCCCATGTTTTTGAGGCAGGAGTTTGAGAAGCTGCAGTAACTGAAGGCTGAGACATACTTCTGTTTTGTGGGGCAGATGTCTCAGATGTTGCTAAGCAAATAGGTGGTCAGCTGCCTCAGCATTAACAGCAGATATGGCCGAACGTTCAAGTTCATGAACCTACTCCCTTTCCCTTCCCACTCTTTATGAACACACTAAAAAGAAAACGTTCCCACAGAATTTCTCCTCACCCAACATTTTTTCAACAACAGCAATTATCCCACCAACATTTTCTTTAAAAAACAATTAAGTTCATTCTTGCCCCTGCAGGAGATCCAGGTTAAAGCTGCTTCCTCCAGGCAGCCTTGGGGGGAGGGACATGGACTTGTGCCTCTCATTCCTCACCCACCTCCCTGGTATCCTGCCACACAGAACAGCAGCCCAGGGATTCCCTAGATTAAAAGTGCAACTTGGGCCCCTGACCTGAAACTTGCAAAGGAATTGTGTGTGAAACTCCACTCTTCTGTCATTTGATGAACCTCTTGTCTTTTTCATCGTTAGCACTTAGGAATTTGAGTAAAGGAGATGAAAGTGTCTAAATTCTGGTGAAATTTGCAGTTGTTAACTGGAAAATGCTGGGTCATGTTCCTTTAGTAGATTAACGAAGGCTTCCACATGCCATGGAATGTGCTTCCATTTGATTGGGAACATGAGGAAAACAGAGGGGCTTCTTCAGTAAATATTATTCCAGTTCAGCTTCAGAGCCTAAATTGTTGTTGCAAGATGCAGTTTTATTCCACTTTTAGACCAAGCATCAGCACACTTGGCTTACCGACCCAGTGCTCACTTCTGTGGCTGTAGTGTCAGGGCCTCCCTGCTCCAGGGACATGTACCCACATTGTGGGCCCCACCAGTGTCAAAGGACTTGTCTATTCTTCCATGAAGCCCCTCTCAGCTCCCTAGGCCAGTACAAGCCTGGCAGACCTGTGTCTCGGGCCAGGTGCACACCATCCCTCCATCCACCCCTTCCCTCCCAGGCACCCCCGCTAGAGCAGGAGAGGCAGATGGGGCTAGTGTTAGGAAGTCCTTCCTGGTAACAGCTCAGTCTTCCAAGAGAGTGTTCCTGAACTGTCATCTCTGGGTCTCTTGACAGATCTTTGCCAGAAAGAGTGGATATTAGTCCTATAGTTTTAAGCCCATTGGGGTTTATTCACTAGATATCGTATAACTCCCTCAAAAGGTTTATGAAATGCTGAACCTCAGGTTTCATAGACATGTTTGTACACTAAGAATTATGCGCAGAATATTTTTAAACATTCGCAGTTTTTTGTAAGCTATATATTTTTGTATATTTAATTGCTATTTTAAAATTTTAATGCATTTTGCTAATTACTCTTGTTTAAAAAATAAGACATGCATGTAACTGACTTAAATGTAAATAAAAAGCAGATTTTAAAAATACTTTGTGCTGAGCATGTACACACCCTTGGTCACCCACATCCCACTTAAGCCCATGTAGCAAGAGCTGAAGAGTGGTTCTGAACAAACAGAATTGGTCAACAGCAACAGGTGATTGTGACAGAGGAGCCTGGCTTATCTCTCCCCATGGTGTGGGGTGCCAGTCAGGGGTGATGAGTGGAGCACCAGGCCACAGCAAAGGAGAAGGCAGAGAGGCCAAGGCCCCCCCTGCCACCCTGGCCTCAGCACCACAGGTGTGGCTGGACACAGTCAAGCAGTCTCCCAAATGTGGACACCAGTGCTCAGGAGGTTGCAGTGGTGGAACTGGCCCACGCCTCACCCCTCTAGCTATATCCCAGGTCTGGAAATACCAACTATTCTGTTGGGAGGACAAAAAAACATCTCCTGGTCCAAAGCCATCCTGTGGCAGCTACTGTTTCTACTCACCAACCCTCACTAGGACTCTGCAGCTCAGCTTTGGCCCCATAGCTTCAGGGAAACTGCTCCCCCTCAAGGCCATCCATGGCCCTGCAACCAAATCTGTGCCACCTCTGAAACCTCCTCTTAATGCAGGTGCCTGGAGAGCTCCTCTCCCCTCAAGTCTCCAGAGCAACAGGCCCCCTGCACTAGTCCCCTCTGACCACTCTTCGGTGTTCTTCGCAGCCTCTTCCTTCTCTGCACATCTCTTATTATTCTCACTCTACCTTGGGATTCACTAAATTCCCACCTACATTTTACCCACCTACATGCACATCATTCTCAGGTCTCTGACCTAAATATCCAGATACCTATTTGGCATCAAAAATCAGGCAGCCCAAAACCAAGTCTCCCCAGCAAGCCTAGGTGCCCTCACAGAACCTTCTTCCCCCACTTCCAATCTCCACATCTCTAAACTCAACCCTCTAAAGCATCTCTCTCTACCTGACCATCCACTGCTCCCATCTTGGTTTGGCCACCTTCCTTTCACACCTGGACCATGACCACAGCCACTACCACCCCCACTGCCTCTAATAGGGGAGTGTGGGATGGGACCCTCAGGCTAGTATTTGGAGGGCTGACTGGAAGGGATAACTGCTGAGATGAAACAGGGCAGTGGTTTAGACCAGGGTGGTAGCTGTGGTGACAAGACTGAGTTTACATGCATCTCACAAACTGGAGGTAGTGAAGTGGCAGGAAACTGGGAGAGGATGCTGGCGGAGCTTCAGGGGAGGATGGAGACATTTCTGTGTAAAGATGGCCTTGGATATACAGAAGAGAAGGGAAGCGGGAAAGGGGAAGGGGGAAGAGGGACGAGAAGGCAGTCAATGCCTTGGGACTGGAGCTCAGAGGCAAGGGCTGGGCCAGATATGCTACCTTAGAAATCAGAGTCAAGGTAAGTGCTGATGACTGCTTAAGGAGATCAAGGATTGAGCCTGAGGGCTCGCAATATCTAATTATCTTCAGTGGAGAATAAATTGGCAGAGACAAAGTGGCCTAGGAGATAGAAGGAAAAGCAAGAGGGGTCTGCAGTGTTAGAACTGAGGAAGATGAGAACATGAAATGTCCATTAGATTTAGCAATGAGATTCACTGGAGTAAGAAGGATGGGCTGAGCACAAAGCACAAAAAGAAGTCACAGAGGCAGTTTCTCAAGAGCAGGAAGTGGTGAATCCATGGAGGTGGAGGGCGACTTCAAGGCACAAGAGGAAAGGGGGCTCTGCCGGATTCTAGCTGTGTGACTTTGGGCAGTTTCCTCCTCTGTTAAGTTATGGAGATGACAAGGGCTGCATGACACGACCCACAAAAAGCAATGGCACAGCCTCGTGAGCACAGTAACTGCGGGGAGAGCAGGCGGAACCCCACAAGGCCTCAGAGGTCAACCTGGATCTCCATGGGCAGCGAACAGGCTCACGCTGGCTCCATTCCTCGGTCCAGAGGAAGAAGCCAACCTCTACCAAGACTCCATCTAGAAACCTGTCTCTCCTCAAGCAGCCTTTTGAGCCTCCCACACGCAGCCCCTCCACTAGATCCAACTGAGCCAGCCTCCCAGGCAGTTTCCAGCAAGCACAAGGCAGGGAGCAGAAGGCGGGAGAGCCCCACCCTGCTCTCCATGAGCTAATCAATGGACACCTCAATTCCTCCCTCTCTACCAGCCTGAAATAACCAGATTCCCCCCACTCCTTGAAAAGCTGTCGATACTGGCAGCCCTCTTTGTCTGCTTTTAGTCTTCCAGATGTGCTTTTTCTACTAGCTTACTCACTTCCATCACATCAATTATCCCTCCACTACCCAAGGAAATTCTGCCCAGGGGAGAAGTCCTTTCCCTCCAAACAGATGTTCCCAGGATCTACAGTGTAAACAAGCTGGAACTGCCCTTCCAAAAGTTGCTTAACTGTTAAAGGCACAGAATTAACCTGCCCAATAAGTCTGTAGAACCTTGAAACATGTTTTTCAATACATTCACACAAGCTAAATGCACACCAGAGTTAATGCTCATTAAGATGATCTCCAAGGCCACACTGATAAAATTGTGATTAGATTATAATACATAGTATCAATAGCTTGCCTTACATTTAGCTAGTTCAACAGGACACAAAACCACAGCCCGTTGAACACAGAACAGCTCTCCTCCCCTGAAGTGGCTCCACAAAGTGATGCTGAATTTCAAAAATACACAGCAAGTTGAACAAAGCTATACTGAAGAGCAACTTAAATACAGAGAATTCTCACCGACATGGACATGGTCCACTTTTTTTTTTTTTTAATATATATCTTTCCTTACTGGTTATTAAGATTTATCTTGATGACTTAGAAAAATACATTTGTCCTTTCTCGCTTTGATTCAGGTAGTACACAATCATAAAACTGAGTAAGTCTCTTAAAAAAACAAGTCCACAAATCCCATTGTGGAAGGTTCCAGGAACCCCTCCCCAGGTAACAATCAGGGGATCTTCAATAGCTCAAGGAGTGCTCCAACAGCTCCAAAATAACCCTGAAAAAAAAAAAAAGAAAAAGAAAGAAAAAAATAAGAGCAATTCTCCTTTGACTTATTTAAATTACCATAAATATGATTACTAGCATTAAAGCCAACACAGCCCTTAATTCCTGACACCCATTTCCTGACTCCCATTTTGCTGAGCCCAAGGCCAGCCTGGGAGCAGAGAAGCTCTGCAGAGCTCCCAGGCAGCAGGGGAAGGACACTCTGGCACATCAGACCAGAGCCCACAACTGGGGCTCCACAAGTTATGAGGCCCAGAGCAGCCCAGTTACCCCTGGTAAAGGACGGTACCTGGGCCATCTCCTGCAGAATGAGGCGGTGAGAAGCAACAGGGGCCTGGAGCATTTCCAGACAACTCTGGAATGAAGGGAAGATGAGACATGAAGTGCAATGAAGGAGAAGCGGGGACAGGTCATAGAGGGCGAGGGCTAGCTGGGCTGAGGGTGGAAAGATGGGGGTGGGATGGGTTCAAGACTCGCCTGAAGAAGCGGATGAGGGTGGCAGACATGTTGATGTCCCTCCCACACATCCGGTCACACCACCCCTGAGAGAACAAGGACACAGGAGCAAGAGATGTGGAGAGCAAGGAAGGGGGGTCCATACAGGATGTGCAAAGCTGAGGTGCCCCAGGCAGCCAAGCAGCCACACCCAGAAAGTCACCGGATGTCTGGATTTGGAGCGGGGCAGCAGTCAGGGCAGTACTGGCAGAGGTGAGCAGCAGAGAAGTGGACAACAGAACCTTCAGGCAACGTGTAGAGAAGGGTGAGGACAGAGGAGCAACATCTGAAGAACAGAAGCAACTGAGGGGAAGGCAGAGGCATGAGACAGAGAAGCAGCAGCTGAAGGAAGACATTACAGGACCATCTCCTGAAGTAAGTATTCAAGGCCAAATACAACCAAGACATGACAACCCAAACAAGAAACCTAAACAAGGATTAAATATAAAAGAAAATGAGGCAAAACCCATACTGGCAGAAATCAGAGAATAATCGTACAACGATACAGAATCCATCAAGGTCTCCAAAGAATGCAATCAGACAGTAAAGTACTGTAAGAAAGAAAGAAGTGACTGAAAAAGGAATATGGGAAGATCCTGGAAGACCTACTATGGATTAGAAGAACATATGAGGGACTTCCCTGGTGGCACAGTGGTTAAGAATCTGCCTGCCAATGCAGGGGACACGGGTTCGAGCCCTGGTCCGGAAGATCCCATATGCCGCGGAGCAACTAAGCCTGTGCGCCACAGCTACTGAGCCTGCACTCTAGAGCCCGTGCTCCGCAACAAGAGAAGCCACCAAAATAAGAAGCCCACGCACTGTAACGAAGACCCAACGCAGCCATAAATAAATATTTTTTTTAAAAAAAAAGAACATATGAGAAGTCTCTGAAATATAAATAACTAAGGTTTAGTCTATTTTCCAAGAAAAGCTTCTCCAAAGAACATGTGGCCACACAACAGAGAGGCCTGCCCTTTCGCTCTTTTTTTGGCTTTAAAAATAAGCAGCCACGGGGACTTCCCCAGTGGTCCAGTGGTTAAGCATCTGCCTTCCGATACAGGGAACACAGGTTCAATCCCTGGTCAGGGAACTAAGATCCCACATGCCGCAGGGCAACTAAGCCCGTGCACCACAACTACAGAGCCCATGCACTCGCCCGCACACCTCAACTAGAAAAGCCTGCGCACTGCAACAAAGAGCCCGCATGCCAAAAAGAAAGATACCGCATGCCACAACGAAGATCCCGTTTGCCGCAACTAAGACCTGACGCAGCCAAGTAAATAAATATTAAAAATAATAAAAAATAAATAAATAAGCAGCCACATGAATGTATTATGAAAGTCAGAAACTGTAGGAGGGACACAACTGAGCAAGACTCAGCCACACTCAGAAACCCACAATTACAGCCAGAGGATAGAATTCAAGGGTGTTCACTTTATTTATTTTATTTTATTTTTTTAATTTTTTTGGCCGCAGCACGCAGGAACTTAGTTCCCTGACCAGGGATGGAACCTACACCCCCTGCAGTGGAAGCACAGAGCTTTAACCGCTGGACCGCCAAGGAAGTCCCAAGGGTGTTCACTTTGTAACAGTTAGCTTTACATATAAAGTGGTTTTCTGTATCTGTGTTTTATTTTACAACAAAAGAAGAAGGGATAAAGTTAACCATTATAGTGAGTTCCACTGAAGACCCAAAACCTACTATCTAGTAAAAGACAGAGGTTGTTACAAGCCAAGAAGTGTAAGATGAGAACAGTAAACAATGAAAGAGAAAGGCTTGAGAAGAATCTATTCAAAGCTTTCACAACAGTAGACACACTGACTTCAGTGTGCAGACAGGAGAATATTTCATGACTCAGAGAACCTAAAATAATCAGAGTTCCAGAAGTACAGAGATCGACATTAGAGCCAGAGGCACGAATGTAAATGGAAAACACAGAGACAAACAGAGGCAACAGGCTAACCAGAGAGGAAGTCAAAATGGGAAAAACAAAACTTCATAAAGGGTTCATGTCGTAATTATTATGATATGAAGACGTAAGTTAAAAAAAAAAAAGTTAACCTAAGAAACCTCCACATTCTGCCTTGAAAAAGGTTCAAAAGAGGTAGAAACTCAGCGGGAGGCAAGTTATACTAAGATACAACATTAAACAGGATTTATTTTTATTCTAATATTAAGCAAAATAAAACAGGTCAAAGATCACAAAAAGCAAGATGCATATAAAAGTTATAAGAAACTGATAATTCAGTACTGATTTACTAATATAATAAGATTAGAGGTAAAAAGAAAGTTAGATAACTTAAACTTTAAGCTTTTTGATATGGGGAATTATGCACTTTGGGTTTTAACTATGAACTTAAGCAGCTTAAAAGGAAAAACTTAAAGCAACCTTAAAAGAAAAAACAGCCTCTTCATATTACTTCAAATCCTACTTTGATTTCTGTCAATTCATAGAAACACTGTTAAAGTAAATATGCAAATACAATTCTGAAAAATGTTCATAATAACACTATCTACAATCCACTTTAACACTTTAAAGAGTCCAAATGCCCCACAGCCAAGGGGAGGAAAGAGAAAGTCCCTTCCATAGCTCTGGTTCTGTTCCTCAAACTGAAAAACAGAAAGGCACTTTCCAAAATAGGATTATCAGGTTGAGCAATTCAGTTATTCTTTTCCACATAGCCTGTCTATGTGTTATGTTCTTATGATAGTGTGGCTCTAATCCTGGAATGCTTTTTACTGATCTAGTTGTTTTTAGAACATACATCTTAAATAACTGGTAAACTGGCACATGAACTACATCAATACATAAATACTGACATCAAAAAATGAAAAAAGAACTCAGAGTAAGTGCATTTACAAAGTAAGTGCAAATTGCAATGGGGAAAATATAAAGGACGATTCAGAAAAGAATATGGCATCCGTAATATAGCTGGCTGTTTATCAAGACTTTCTTCTTTAAAACTGAAGCTCAAAATTAAATTAACCAAATATCTACCTCACATTAAATCAGGTAAGAAAAAGCTTTTGAACATGACCAAAGTTAACCCATATTACACAAGTACAGAAACAAATAAGTACTACTTCAAATTCCAGCGCAGCATGAACTGCATGCCCTTTATGAAGGTAACATGTCACAGGAAGTAAGTCTGCTTACCTCATGTTCCGAAAAAAGTGCTTTCAACTGTCCCTTGGACCAATAATCCAAAGCATATGCCAAAAGCCGCATGGCGATCGTATTAACTCTCAAGAAATTTCCAACAAATACCACCTGGTTAATGTTCTGAGCACATCAAAAAAAAAAAAAGGCAATTAGTTTTCATCTTAATTTCTGTTCTCTCATAAAAGCTACCCCAAAGAGAGTACCATGTACATAGTTTTTAGCAGCAAGTTGACTGCTGATCAAAAAAAAGTATTTACATTTAATCCAGTTGATCCAGGGCTACTTAAATTTGATCCCCAGACAACTCTAAACCTACTTCAAAGTATGCCAGAAAATGTCACAGGAGAATACAGATTAGGAAAAGCATTTGAATTAAATATGACAAACAATAACTACAATTAAATAAAAAGTTTTATACAGATAAGTAAAAAATATTAAGACCCAATTCAAAGAAGAAAAGTAACACAAATAGGCAAATTATACAAGAAATATCACAGACAAAAAAATTCAACCTCACTAAGTGAGCAAAAACAGTAAAATTTTAGATCCATTAAAAGTTAGCAAAGAACTCCAGATGTTGGCAGCTTCCTTCCTTGGATGTCTGAGTGACCCAAGATCTTACATCCTGCGGAGAAGGAAGAATTCGAACATCAGCAGAAGGAGCTGGAAAAAAGTCTGCAACTCCATCATTACCAAGCTGTACCAGAGAGTGCAGGAGGCACACATACCAGGAGGAATGCCTGGGGGCTCAGCTCCTCCATCTGGTGGTGCCTCCTCCACACCCACCAGTGAAGAGGTTGATTAAGCCAACCCAGTATAGATTTAGCATTGTTTCACAAAAAACAATGAAGGACCCAAATGTGTAGCAAATTCCAAGGCAGTTTTAAAGCTGAGCTGCTATAGTAAACAACTGGGCATTCTTGATACTTGAACAGTGAATGTGTACACGGGGAAAGGAAATAACATTGCACTTTATAAGCACTGTATTGTAAGTGGAAAATGCAATGTCTTAAATAAAACTGTATTTTAAATTGGCACCATAAAAAAAAGTTAGCAAAACAAACAACTAACTGAAATTCTACCCCCAATATTAGTCAAGTTGTGGTAAAACCAATCCATTCATTCATTGCTAAAAACGATCTAAATTGGTGCAGCCCTTGTGCAAAGCATCTTGGCAATACCTATCACAATTCATAAGTATGATATTCTTTAGATGAGAAATCTCACTCCTGAATAAGTCTCTTATCAAGAATAAATCCATCCAAGGAACAGCTCCATGCTTAAAAATGCTTTACTGCGGGCTTCCCTGGTGGCGCAGTGGTTGAGAGTTCGCCTGCCAATGCAGGGGACACGGGTTGGGGACACGGGTTCGTGCCCCGGTGCGGGAAGATCCTACATGCCGCGGAGCGGCTGGGCCCGTAAGCCATGGCCGCTGAGCCTTGCGCGTCTGGAACCTGTGCTCCGCAACGGGAGAGGCCACAACAGTGAGGGGCCCGCGTACCGCAAAAAAAAAAAAAAAAAAAAAAAAAGCTTTACTGCAGAGCTATCATCGGCAAGCAACCAAATGCCCAGTTCTATGTGAATGACTTATGACATAAAAAGAAATCAAATATACAACCATGCAATTTATAATATTTAAGTAAAAAACATAGAATGGTATGTACACCAACTAAAATATCTTAAAATACATAAGCACAGGACTTAAAGGAACATGCAACAAAGAAAACAGAAGTGTTAAAATATTCAAATAAAGAATTTTTAATTTCTTCATACTGATACAGTATTTTTAACTAAAAATGAGACAATCCTTTTGTACCTCTTGAGGCTTCCTTTTTAAATCACATGCTTATATTATCTATTTAAAAGAATAATTTTAAACAAAAGTGTATAAATAGGGATAAGCTATAAAGCTGCACCAACTGGATCCCCAAGGGAAGGTCATTCTTAGTTCTTTCATAGCCCTGTACAATGCTGCTTGACCTGAATGCTACAAGGCAGCACTGTAAAGAAGCTGAAAGCACAAAGACAGCTCTGCTGCAGTGGAGGGGGAGCAGGGTGGGCATTCCTCGGCCCACTCAGTCTTCTCCCAGCTTCAGTGCCTTCCTCTGGATTCATTCCCAGGGACTCTAGAGCTCAACAGTGGGCGTGGCGTCTAGATTCAGCACGGCCGTCCATCACCACCCCCAACAGTCCCCATCATCTGCAATACTGGCTACCTTCCCTACCTTCCTCTACTTTTCCTCTACTTCTAGGTAGTAGCAGTGTTTATCTTGAGTAAGGACAAAAACATGTATTAGACTAATCTACAGGTGAAACGTTTTAACTTTGCCAATGAAACAAACTCCACCACTTACGACTACACTTAGGCACTGTTCAGAGAAAACAGACGTATACAAGGCGGGGCCCACATAGTAAGTTCTGTATTTTCCTCAGAGCAACTAAAAAAATCCATGTCCCCTTACTTCATTAAGGGCACACATTCTTGCTATTGAGCCAATGTTGTTGGTGATGGTGATCAAAGTCGCTCTGGCAAGGTCCTCTTTACTCACAGCTTCTCGCTTCTCCTTGCTCATCATGTTTCCAAAGCTATGATGGAAAAAAAATATCTCATTGCTAAACCAAAGGCAACACAGCTCAATAGAACTTAATGTTACTTTACTAAGACAAAAGTAACTTTCAGGGCACGACTGTTCAAATATTCAAACATTTTATTACAAAATAACAGAGCATCTGCTCAAACAGAAATGCAACTTCAAGAACTCAAGCATTCTTTTTTTTTTAAATAATAGGACAAAGAATTTTAGTTTGGTTTAGTTTTCAGTTTTTTCCTCAAATATTTTTTTTAATGAACTTTTATTTTATTTTATTTTTGGTCACGCTGCATGGCTTGTGGGATCTTAGTTCCCTGGCCAGGGATCAAACCCATGGCCCCTGCAGTGGAAGCTCGGACTCCTAACCACTGGACTGCCAGGGAATTCCCACACCCCAAGCATTCTGAATGAGCAAATGGCTTTCCCTGTGGTTTCCACTGAAATCTAGCTTTGGCGCCACGTATCTGCATATTCAGATCCATAGAAGGCACCATGCTCCTTCTGCAACCAGGCTAAATTTCAGGAAGATGCCTCAATTAGCAATTCGCCCCCAACTGCACAGCTGTTCCACTCAGCTAAATGGTCACATTCACATCTGGTAAACTGCTTTATCTGACAGCTGAGTCCTTGAGTAAACTATTTAAGAGTTTCAGATTTCCCTAGAAGATCGGGTATTTCAAAGTACCTGACCAGCAGAATTGATATATAAATAACTATGACCTGATCACAAACCCAACCAATCAGAAAAGGAACTGATTATCATTGAGCAGATGCTACAAACACAGAAAATTAAATCTACAGCATTTACAAAGTACCTAAAATTAGTAAACAAACATGTATATGAGTGCCTTTTCTATTATTAAAAACCATGTGCCCCAATACACAAAAAAGCAACTGTATTTCTAAACAATCCAAAAATGAAAGTAAGAAAACAATTCCATTTATAATAGCATCAAAGAGACTAAAATGCTTAGGAATATATTTAACAAGAGAATAACACTTGTACACTGAAAACTACAAAACATTGGTAAATGACAGCAATGATCTAAATGGAAAGACATTCTATCTTCTTGGATCAGAAGACCTGATAGTGTTAGGATGGCAATACTTTCCAAAGTGACCTAACAGACTCAACACAATCCCTGTCAAAATCCCAGTTGCCTTTTAGTGCAGATTATCAACAAGCTGATCCTAAAATTCACATGGAATGTCAAGGGACCCAGGTTAGCCAAAATAATCTTGAAAAAGAAGATTAAGTTGAAGGACTCACTCTTCTCAGTCTCAAAACTTAGTACTACAAAGCTACAGTAATCAAAGCAATGTGGTACTGGCATAAGGATAGAAATACAGATCAATGCAATAGAAATGAGAGTCCAAAAATAAACCCATACATTTATGGTCAAGTGATTTTCAACAAAGGGGCTGAGAGAATTCAATGGGGAAATAATAGTCTATCCAACAAATGGTGCTGGGACAACTATATATCCTATATAGCCACATGCAAAAGAATGAATCTGAACCTCTACCTCACACCACACACAAAAATGAACTCAAAATGGATCATAGACCTAAATGTAAGAGCTAAAACTATAAAATGCTTAGAAAAAAATACAGAAGTCAGTCTTCATGATCTTAGGTTAGGCAATGATTTCTTATACATGACATCAAAAGCACAAGTGATGAGAGAGAAGATAGATAAGAATGAGTTCATCAAAATTTAAAACTTCTATGCTGCAAAGGCCACCATCAAGAAGTGAAAAGACAACCAAAAGACTAGGAGAAAATATTTGCAAATTATATACTTGATAAAGGACCTGTATCCAAAATATATAAGAATTCTTACAATTCAATAATAAAAAGACAAAGAATCCAACTAAAAAATGAGCAAAGACTTGAACAGACATTTCTCCAAAGAAAATAAAGAGCCAGTAAGTATATTAAAAGATGTTCAACACCATCAGTCATCAGGGAAGTGCAAATCAAAATGAGAGATCCCCTTACACCTATTAAGGCAATTAAAACCCAAAAAACAGACAATAACAAGTATTGGCAAGGATGTAGAGAAATTTAAACTCTTATATACTGCTGGTGAAACTGTAAAATGGTACAGCCACTTTGGACAACAGTTTGACAGTTCCTCAAAAGATTAAACACTGAGTTACCATATGACCCAGCAATTCCACTCCTAGGTATATACCCAAGAGAATTAAAAACATATGTCCACACAAAGACTTGTACATGAATGTTTATAGCCCCATTATTCATAATAAACCAAAGAGTTGAAGCAACCCAAAAGATAATCAACTGATAAATGGATAAATACAACATTGTATATCCATACAAAGAATATTATTCTGTAGTAAAAAGGAACAAAGTACTGATTCATGCTACTACATGGATGAACCTTGAAAATACTATGCTGAGTGAAAGAACCCAGTCACAAAAATCACATATTGTATGATGCCATAGAGAGACAGAAAATAGACTCGTGTTTACTAGGGACTGTGGGTGGGGGAATGGAGAGTGACAGCTAACAGATACAAAGTTTCTTTCTGGAATGATTAAAATGTTTCAAAATTGTATTATGAAGATGGCTGCAGAATTCTATAAATATACTAGAAACTACTAAATTGCACACTTTAAACAGGTGACTTCATAGTATGTAAAGCTATTTAAAGGGTAAAAGATATACCCAATACTTAATATTTTATTCCTGTATTTTTTTTTAATTAGGGTATAAATGATTTAAAATGCTGTGGTAGTTTCAGGTGTACAGCAAAGTGAATCTGTTACACAAATAAATATGGCCACTCTTTTTTAGATTCTTTTCCCATATAGGCCATTACAGAGTATTGAATAGAGTTCCCTGTGCTATACAGTAGGTCCTTATTAGTCATCTGTTTTATATATAGTAGTGTGTATGTGTCAATCCCAATCTTCCAATTCTTCCTCCCCCATCCCTTACCCCCCCACCGTAACCATAAGTTTATTTTCTACATCTGTAACTCTATTTTGGTTTTGTAGATAAGTTCATTTGTAGCCTTTTTTAAGATTCCATATATAAAGTGATATCACATGGTATTTGTCCTCCTCTGTCTGACTTACTTCACTCAGTATAAGAATCTCTAGGTCCATCCACCCATGTTGCTGCAAATGGCATTATTTTGTTCTTCTTTATGGCTGATAATATTCCACTGTATTACCTTGTATTTCTTAGAGCACACACGTCCCTTTCCCTTACCTTGAAGCCACAGCCCAGCCTGGCAGTCCAAACCTCTCATAGTCCCCTCCATAAATGTCTCGTACTAGTTTATCCACTTTGGTGCTATCTCCACGTGATGCCATTTCAAGAGCTTCTTCAAATGTGGTACAGCCAGTAAGAAGACAGCAAAGACCAAAAAACGTTCCTCCTCCAAGACTGTGATTAAAAACAAACATAGTATTATAACACTTTTCAAAATAAGAATAGGAAGGTAATATTTATGAATCCAAAACCATATTCATGTATCAACCCACTCTTGCCCCATCCCAATCATACAGATGCCACTAAGTAGGAAAGAAGTCTGTGAAAAGATAAAAATAAAGTGTCTAATGGACGCCTTGAAGATACCATATTCACATAAGCCAAGCAAAGCAGCAAAACACAGGGCCCGCTTCTTTACCCATGTCCCCAATGCAGTCTGGGCACCTGCTGAATGCTAGGAGCCTCAGGTGCAGATCAGCCCACCAGGGCCATGGTGGTACCTCTTCCCTTTCTCTCTCCAAGTGCAAGCCCCGAGTCATCCTCATCCAAGCATCTTGTCACCCTGGGTCATCAGCCCCCCTTACCCGACTAGAACTCCTCCATGAATGTGTTTTCTCTCCCAAAATTACTCCTCTCATTCTTTAACTGACACCTGTTCAAAAACTTGTTTATCCCAATCCCCAGCTCCTGTTTTTCCTCAAGTGATCGTTGATCCTTAAACCAAAAGGTATTCATTCTCATCTGCCACCTAATCCTCCCTTTTCAGACTACCCTCCCCCAAACATTTTTCTACTGCTCAGTACCTCAACTTCTAGATCTCACGACATCCCCTGGCCATGTGTATGTGTGGATACATGTAAAATCTAAACTAGTTCAAAGCTGGGATCTTGCCTTGCCTTCTCCTTATAAATGCTACCTAGTAGCTTTGGTTACTTTATGGTATATGCACATCATAACACTATCTGAGGGCAGGGACCTTGGGCTCAATGAGTCTGCTGATGAGATGTTTTATGAAACTATGGTAGTGAAATCTTCAGCAATAGAGATTAAAGAAAAGTAGATCATGAAATCAGAATTTCCAAAGAGAAACAATATTTGCTTGCACAACCCCAGAGAAACATACCTTTCACATAATTTTAACAGGTTCTTGAAGATGTTCTTACATGCAGTACCTGAAAACTCAGTTTTAACCCATTATGATATCAAGAATAAACAATGACCTTTATATAAAAGACATACCTGGTACCTGTGACCCGCTTATAATTATCTTTGGAATATACTGCTAAGATGCTAACCCCAGAGCCAATGTTCACCAGGAGCAGAGGGTATGGATTTCTCAAATCAAATGGTAACTTCTGACATTTTTCGGAATCAGCAGGGTTTTCAAAGTAATAGCACTGTGACCGTCCATTGAATCCAACTGAGTCAATGTATAAAATTCCTTTTATTAAGCAATCTAGTTCATCAAGTTTGCAAAGCTGAAGATCACCTATCTGTAATGAAATAAAAATGTATTCAGATTTTTTTAACAAGCCAAGCAGAAATAAAAACTCTGTTTAATAAGGCATTCCCCTCTACATAAGACAAACCATAAAAGTGCTCATGGATGTGTACTATTTGTGCTTGCTTTACAAAACAGATCTGGAGACAACAAATACAGGGATGGACTGACAAGACAGAATTCTGCTCCCACAGACCCAATACATTCAAACCACCGCAGCAGCTGGAGAAATGTGCCAAAACCCAAGCAGAAAACAAGATGTCTGCTTACGGGGACCATGAGGCAGGAGCACAGCTGAAGGCACAGCCCCATCAGAAAGCAGACTCTAAGAAGTCTAAACGATGCAAGGAGCTGGAAACACATGGCAGGAGCCACAAGGAATCCAACATCTACCTTCCAAAGACCATCTTCAAGGCTATAGAGCAGTATCAAAGTAGGCCACACTTTATTATTAATAATCTGCAGCCAAAGGACTGAAAGTATCCAATTAGAAAGTAAAATACTTCACTATTTAAACTGATTACAGCCTCAAGGGATGGGGGGAGTTTAGCAGAATCAAAATTTAAAACACTGTTATCAACTTAATTTCATTTAAATAATTAATAAAGGGATAATTAAATTATTATTCATATTATGGAACACTGTATAGCAATTAAGAATGAAGAGGATCTTTATACAAACATACATATATATCAATATATATACTTTTTGGTTTTTTTTGGCCGCGCCGCAAAGCATGCAGGATGTTACTTCCCCGACCAGGGATCGAACCCGTGCCCCCTACAGTGGAAGTGCAGTCTTCACCACTGGACCGCCAGGGAAGTCCCGAGAATGAAGAGGATCTTTATTCAATTAAGAATTGAAGTGGGAAGAACTCCAAGACATGTTTTTAGTCAAAAAAAATACAAAACAAGCTGAGAAATATTTTATACAACATGATCCAATTTGCCTTATTTTAAAACCATATTTATATGCACGTGTATGTGTCATACACAGTCATGCACAGAAAAACTAAAAAGATACATAAACTTTTAACTGTGGTAACTTTGCAGAGATGATATAAAACAACTTTCACTTTTTACTCTATGAACTTCTAACCCATTTGAATGCTACCAGCATTATCTACCTACTCAATATATGTGACAAATACAAAGATGCCTCAACCCCCTAAAGAACCTATTTCTGTTCAAAACCAAGTTTAGCCCTGCAAGTCCTCCCCCTTTAATTCAACTCTCATTTGATTACATTATACTCAATTTACTTTGATCCAAAGGAGATGGAAGTTAATAGGTAACTTCATCTTAATCCTTAAGCAATCCCTAATTACGAATATTAAATTACTCCTCTGAGGAAACCCAAGCCCTTGAAAACGTTCATCACTGTCCTTATTTTATCTGCCCATGCCCTCCCTGCCACAATGAATTCAATTCTGATTTCCTGACACTTGAATCTCAAGTGCCAGCATCTTCATGTCAAAGCAAAATCATTTTACACTGGTAGCCTACTGGAATAAAAGTAGTTTTCTGCCATTGTATGTCAAACCAATACCTCCTTTTATCTTTCCCATAATTCATGTTACCTGAAGTACCCTGCTGTGCTATTAATCCTAATGAATCCCAGCCTAATTGACAGTCAGATGACCAAATACGTAAGTTATTTCACTAACTCAAGTTACTCATAATGTATGTGTTGCACCCACAAGCAAACTCGATACAATGTGAGGAAATCTGATTCACATTAAAAAAGAAACAGGGTAAACTCCATATTTTTAAAAATACTTCACTGTGGTTTATTAGATAATAGTTACTCCAGATGCACAAACAGGATTTGTTAGGCATTTCATTTTCCCACAGTTTTCAAGGACTGGTGCATACAGATGAGAAATCCCAACAGCCTAAGAGCCAATCCCTAAAGTCTAAAATCTACTCTGCACCTCTCCTTGGATTAGCACACAGCACACAACCTCCAGTAACAGCCCAAATGGTATTCAAACATGTTCCAAAGGCATCTCTACAGGGTCCCAGAAATCGAGAGGTTTTCTCCTCTACCTATCAGTTATAATCCAGAGTCCACTGTGACCGCAAAGGAGGGGGACCTCCTCTCCTCCTACCCTCCCGTTTACTCACAGGTAGAAAAGAAACCACTGAAAACCAACAACCAAGGAAAATTCAAGCAAAGAATGCAAAACCAGTTTTAAAATTCATGTCAATTCTATATTATGGTTATGGTCAGCTATGGGAGAAAGAAGATAGAGGACAAAGAAAGACAAAGTCACAAATCATACAATGACACGCAAGGCTGGGGGCAGGGAGAAAATGAAAAACAACATAGGCAAAGGCAGAATCTCTGTAATAACATTCTCATTGGTGGCATTAAAAACATGGTCACTGAAGATATTTTAAATCTACACTGCACTCTGAAGGTCAGAGCCTTGACCAATTCGCCTATCAATTCTCCCATCTACCCCCACATCCACCCTCAAATGACCTAGCCTCAAGGCCTTACACACAGTGTTCACTGAATGAAAACAAAATCAAGGGCCCACTGGCACTCCGCCTACTATCCAGACTCCTGTTAACAAGTGTGCAGCTCAGGACACATCAAAAGGCATTTGGGGAGAGCAGACTCTGCTGTCAACCATCTCTGACTAACCCTGAGGCCTGAAAAACACTGCTTTGGACCAGAGTTCCTCATATTTCTAAATAGTAAAATTGCCAAGAAACAAATGAGGGGGATAAGAAAAATTATGTGGTAGATAACGTTGGAAACAATTTTATAACATGAAATGACATTAATTTTTTAAATTATTTTTCAATCACATTGTTCAAGACAATGATATTGTTCCTCACTGGTAGTTCCTTCCTGTGCTTATTACAGCTTTACTATTTTTTCATACTAAAAGAACAACAAAATGCTATGCTGTTAGTGCTTCTGATTCTCATCAACTCATCTGAATTGGGCAAAAAGTAAACTATACAACAATCTCTAGATGGCAACTCCTATCACTAATTGATATTTAATCTTAACTTGACTCAAGAAAATTCAAGTTCCATTAGAGATGGAAATGATTCCACCACTTGCTATTGGTATTATTTTTAACAATCAGATTACCATAAATTGTATATAAGCTAAAAAATGCATACTGTGAGAAAATCCTGCTCAAATTTGTACGCTCCACCTCCAGTGGCACAAAAGACAGTGTGGAGACTCGAGAAGTTTTTATCTCTGCCCATTTGAATAAAAGCAGGCATGTCATGAGTGGGAAAGCGTATAAAGTGCAGATTGCCTTTGCGTCCACACAGAGTCAGATCCTTCAGCTCCAGGTGCACGTCCCGAATACCCGTGGACCCATAAGCCACATTGGAGGTCAGGTACTTTCGAATGCTTTTAAGACTTTCCACTTCTTCCTCTTCTTCTTCAGCAGTGATGTCTTTGGGTTCAAAATAAACCAGCTTGACCAGGGTCCCACCAATATCCAAGCCAAACCAAGGAAAAACTAAATGAGGAAGGAAAAAAAAGTGAGAACAGCTTTTTTTCTGAAAACTAAATTTACACTTATTAGATTAACAATTTATTTCATACCTTGAGGTTTCCAAGAACTATATACACAAAAAGGGTTTTGGGAGAAGAAATATGATTCTGTCTAATCTGGAAACAAATCTTAAAAAAAGAATACAAAGATCAAGAAGAAAAATATCACAATGTTAAGCCAACACAATCCTCTTAGACAAGCCCAAACTGCACTGAGAAATATTAAAAAACAGCAAAATGACTACCCATTAACCTCAACTCTGAAAAAAAAGATTGAGAATGAAAATCTTCATCCTTGCCCTTGCCTTACAGAAATGTTGAGACTTTTCAGAGCTTTGGTTTAGTATTCAAACTAGGGCTAGAGGAAATTCCCAACCCTATGTAACATATAAGCTCCAGTGGTCAATTTCTCTCAAACCCTGATATCAACCAATCCATCAGGTTTCAATGGCCATCAGTGGAACAGGTGTTTCAAAGTTAATACCCGTTCCCCAAAAATCCATCCCAAAAAATCCATCCCAGGACTTCCCTGGCGGTCCAGTGGTTAAGACTCCTGCGCTTCCAATGCAGGGGACGCAGATTTGATCCCTGGTAGGGGAACTAGGATCCCGCATACTATGCGGAGGAGCTAAAAAAAAAAAAAAAATCCATCCCAAAAAATGGCTTAAGGAGACTGGATCAAGATAAACTGCATTAGCTATACATGCCTTCTCCTCCCACCTTAAATCCTAGAAATGACTAAAGATATAAACTTACTATTTTCTAAAATAATTCTGAGAAACAAGAAGTGATACCATCAGCAGAATGAGGTTGATAGAGGCAATAACTGTCCAGAACCCTGAAAAGAGAAATGCTATAAAAATTGGGAGCAGCTATGAAGGTGCGGGGAGCAGATGGGTGCTCCATCCAAGCTGTCGATGGGGTAGCTGCCATGGGCAAACAGAAGCAGGCTCTGGTGCAGTCATAGTGATATGGTGGGGAAATACACTTGGCACAACTGGACAGGCCAGACACTCCCCTCCCCCTCCTCCAAAGAGGCAAAGTCTTCACTGGGCACAGGCACTTGAGCCCAAGCATCAGTACACATCCACGTAGCTGCTGTTACCCAGAAGAAGTGGGGAGCCCCCACATCTGGCCGTATTTCCCATCTCTCCCCTACAATCCATCCTGACAGACTGGTAAACAGACACTGCAGCCACTGACAGGAGAATAGCAATCCTTAAACCAGAGATGATCACTTTATAAACCAGAATCACCAAAAGGGAAAAATCAACACCACAAAACCAAGAAGTTAACATCTAAAGAAAGAGTTGCAGGAACAAAGAGGAGGCTTTAAAAGAATCATAAATATCCTCCAAGGTAAGGAGGATATTTAAATGTAAAATGAATAAGCTATTGTAAATCAACTATACTTCAATAAAAAAATTAATTTTAAAAATGAATAAGCTACCATAAAGAAAAATTAGAAATTAAGAAATGATTGCCAGCTGTGGTTGTGGCTGTTAAGAATCTACACATGTGACAAAATTATATAGAACTAAATACACACATACAAGAGTTTATGTAAAACTGGTTAAATCTAAACAAGGTCTGTGAGCTGTATCAATGTTAATTTCCTAGTTGGGGGTTGTGGGACAAGCTTTCAAAACCAAAAAGAGCGGGGCAGGGGGTGGGGCGCAGGGGGGGGCGACACACCAATATACTTAACATAGGTGACTCTCAAAAACAGGCTGAGTGAAAAAAGCTTGGCACAAAAGGCTACATACTATATGAGTCCATTATATGCAACTCTAGAAAATGCAAGCTAATCATTTCTGTATCTGATAGCAGATCACTGGCTGGGGGAGTGAGAGAGGGAAGGACTATACAGGGGCAGGAGAAAACTTTCTGTAATAACCCAAATCTTAATTGTTGGGGGCAAGAGGGGAGCTTCATGGGTGTATATATCTGTCAAAATGTATGGAACTATACACTTTAAATGGATATATTTTATTGTATGTAAATTGTATCCAATAAAGACACTTTTATAATAGAAAAAAAGGAGAAATATTTATTTCCAAAATAAAGCTCCACAGATACATTTAATAACAAAATGGGCACAGAAAAAACAAATGGAAAATAAAACTAAGAAACTCTCCCAAAATGCCTCTTGAGTATGAAAGAAAGGTAGATATATAGAACACAGAACCAGAAAGTCCAACATCTGTGTTATATGAGTTCTAGAAATTTTCTGGGGGAGATAGGGGAAGACAGGAATAATTGGCTTGAAATAAAATTAATAAGTGTAGAAAGGGGAGATGTATAGTCACATCCTATTGAAATTTCAGGAAATCCCTAAAAACTCCCAAAGGAAAAAAGTGAATTCCTACAAAGATACATAAATCACATAAAGGTAAAATTAGACTTTTCATCAGTAACACAGATGCTAGAAGACAATAGCGCACTGGCAAAGTTATAAGGAAAACAATTTGAAACTCATATCCAGCCAAATCAGCTTTCAAATGGGAGTGCAAGAGAAAGACATTTCTACACATGAAAGAGCTCAACATTTACTATTCAAAGACCTTCTCTGACATAATTAGTAGATGCACTCCAATATAATTTTTTAAAGCACCCAAGAAGATATGAGCTATATAAACAATGATAAGCACAGGAAGCAATACACGCTGACTTTTAGGAAAATAAGCAATCTGCAACTAAAATACTTACATGATTTCAACATAGGAAGTCGAAGAGGGAAGAGAAAGGAGAGGGAAGTCAAAGCAAGCAGCAGCTCTGTCTCATTGGGGAACGGAAGATAAAGATTCTGATTATTTCTAAACAAGAATAAAGAAGTGATGGTTTAAATGCATTAAAAATTTACAGGTTGGGGTTCCCTGGTGGCGCAGTAGTTAAGAATCCACCTGCCAATGCAGGGGACATGGGTTCGAGCCCTGGTCCAGGAAGATCCCACATGCTGCGGAGCAACTAAGCCCGTGCACCACAACTACTGAGCCTGTGGTCTAGAGCCCGCGAGCCACAACTACTGAGCCCGTGTGCCACAACTACTGAAGCCCACGTGCCTAGAGCACATGCTGTGCAACAAGTCACCACAATGAGAAGGCCGCACACCACAATGAAGAGTAGCCCCCGCTCGCTGCCACTAGAGAAAGCCCGTGCAGCTACGAAGATCCAGCACAGCCAAAAATAAATTTAAATAAATAAATTTTTAAAAAAATTTACAGGCAACTCCAAAAAAAGAGAAAATGAACATATGACCTTCAAACAACCAGGGGGAAAAAATCAGTTCAAAAACAAAGAGGAGGGCTTCCCTGGTGGCGCAGTGGTTTAGAGTCCGCCTGCCGATGCAGGGGACACGGGTTCGTGCCCCGGTCTGGGAAGATCCCACATGCCGCGGAGCGGCTGGGCCAGTGAGCCATGGCCGCTGAGCCTGCGCGTCCGGAGCCTGTGCTCCGCAACGGGAGAGGCCACAGGAGTGACAGGCCCGCGTACTGGAAAACAAAAAAACAAAGAGGAAAAAAAGTATAGTAAATACAAAACAAAAAATGACAGGAATGAATGCAAACATATCAGTAATCACAGACACGTCAAATTTCTCTTCCAGACTGAAGAGAAAATTCAGCTATATGCTTATATAAAAAGATACATCTAAAACAAGATAATACAAGTAGACTGAAGGTAAATAAACGGTAAAACACCCACAACAGAGTCCCATCATAAAGGGGAGCTGGATTCTTTAAGATGAAAACGGCATTCAGTCAAAAATGAATAAATCAAAATCTTAAGCACCTCACTGGAGACTGACAAAACAGTTGACTTACATTTAGGAAACATGATATAGTAAAAGTCAAGCCTTATGTTTCAAGACCAATACTGCATTTATCAAGGGCTTACATTATAAGAGGTGCCCCTCCAAACAGTGATCTACCATCCCTAAGCTCGCTCACAATTACTGGGTTGGCCAAAAAGTTCATTCAGGTTTCTGTAACATCTTACAAGAACCCGAACGAACTTTTTGGCCAACCCAATATATATTCACTGACTAAATCGGTGAGTAGTCACTGTCACCATGCTTTGCCACATTTATATAGTTGAATTTGGGTAAGCAAAACAAATGCCTGGACAATGTTACTCCACTTTATTAAGCAAATGTTAACAGAAAGCAAACACAATACTAGCAGACTGAAAAGAATTCAAACAAACAAAAAGCATTATAAGAGGACAAAAAGAAATTATGTCATGTGCATATAAAACTATAATTGATATGATCCTGACATATGCTTCAAAAAATATTAAAAACAAGGAGAAACGGACAAATCTACAAATCAGCAGAACCTCAAATTCCAAAGAACAAAACCAAACCACATTCACTTTCCACAATACCTCAAAATAAGAAATTAATCCAACAGACACAAGGAAATAAGTCTATCCACCTGGAAATCTTCAAACTCATTTCTATTAACTCTGAAACTGAAGATGAGATCAAAACAATTTATTTTTTAATGAATGACAATGAGAACACTATATAGCAAAAGGAATAGGATGTCTACCCAAGGTGGGACTCAAAGGGAACTTCTAGCCTTAAATGTTTATCAAATGTATTCATAAAGAAGGAAGCCTGAATAAAAGGGAATGTCACATACAATTTGAAATGCTAGAAAAATAAAGCAGACCCAAAATAAGCAGAAGGAAGTTATTAAAGATGAAAGCAAGATGTAAATGAAATTAGAAAAACATCATCATGAACAAAGCCACAAGCTGATCAGTAAAATCAAGCTTTGAAAAAGCCATTAAAACAGACAAATTTCTGGTAAGTGTATCTAAGAAAAAGGAAGATGTAACTTTTCTCAAAAAAAAAAAAGATCAAAGAAGATGAACGTACACGACCAGAAACTACAAATAAGCCAATTTACAACTTTGTAACAGTGAATTTAAAATGTACACTAAACAGAGGGTTAGCTAGAAAATAAAAAAGTGGCTCAAAATGAGGTAAAAAACACAAATCAAAAGCACTGAAAATTTTTAAAAAGAGGTCAAAGACCTACCACCCAAACAACAACAAATAAGCACCAGGCCCTAATGGTTTCCAGGCAAACCATTAAGAGCTTCTAGGGCATAAAAAAATCTAGAAAGATTCCCAAGTCATTCTAACTTCATATCAAAAGTAGAAAAGAAGTGTCTCACAAAACAAATGCAAAAATATTAAATTATTAAACAACAGAATCCAGTTGTGCAATAAAAATAATACACCATGGCCAACAGGGATTCTTTGGAACGCAAGGATGGTTTTCACATTAAAACTCCAATTAAGGAGGTTTGCTTACATTAGTTCACTGAAGGAGAAAAACCATGATTATCTCAATACACTCCAAAAAATAAAAATTAAGAGAATTAAGCCAACAAAATAAAAAAATTTTTTTAATAACTGGACACACCAAAAAAGAATACAAATACCAATAGCTTTTCCTATGTTATAAGCAAAATCCAGCAAGAAAATGACGTGAAAAAAATGTCATGCATAACAAAAACCATAAAGTATTTATAAATAAATCTAATACTAAATATCCATGATTGCTATTAAAATGGTGTACTGAAAGACATAATAGTGGGAAGATATATCATGTTCCAGGAAGGAAAACTAAATACTATTGAAGTGTCAATTCTCCCCCAAATTAATCTAACAATGTCAATGCAATTCTAAAAAGAACACTGTAGCTGACTCCCCAACAACTATTCCACCTCAGTCAGAATGAGAGCCCTGATTTTTTTTTTTTTTTAAACACCAAGAAACTCCATTTCCAGTGATGAGGGACTAACTCAACCTGGCGTGAGTCATGAAGTCTGGCCCTGACTGGAAGAATAAAAAGTTTCTTCACTAATGCAATCAACAGTGCTGGATATGACTGAAGTAAGGAGATTCAATTCCTATTTTCCTACTAACAGCGCCATTCTTTTAACCATCAACTTTAAGATGATGCCAACCTTGTGGAGAGCAAAGAAGAGACACAGCACTCTACCAACAAATATATCTAATCAACAGGATTGGAATCTGAAGTTTTGGACATATCTAAGACCAATGGAAGACTGTAATGCTTAAAACAAATTAAGCCTTACTCCCCTTTCCATAGATTAAAAAGTTGAAACATTAGTTTATGGCTATTATGTTTTAAATGTGCATCTATTAACAGCCAAGCACTTTACTGCACGAGTTTATTTAATGTTTACAATAACCATGCATGGTAATCACCCCACTTTACAGATTAAGAAACTGAAGTGCAGGGACTTCCCTGGTGGTCCAGGGACTAAGGCTCCGCATTCCCAACGCCGGGGGCCCAGGTTCGATCCCTGGTCAGGAAATTAGATCCCACATGCCGCAACTAAGAGTTTGCATGCCGCAACTAAAGATCCCACAAGCCACAACTAAAAAAAAAAAAAGATACCGCATGCCGCAACTAAGACCTGGCACAGCCAAATAAATAAATAATTTTTTTTTTAAAAAAAGAATGAAAGAGGGCTTCCCTGGTGGCGCAGTGGTTGAGAGTCCGCCTGCCGATGCAGGGGACACGGGTTCGTGCCCCGGTCCGGGAAGATTCCACATGCCGCGGAGCGGCTGGACCCATGAGCCATGGCCGCTGAGCCTGCACGTCTGGAGCCTGTGCTCCGCAACGGGAGAGGCCACAACAGTGAGAGGCCCGCATACCGCAAAAAGAAAAAAAAAAAAGAATTAAAGAAAAAGAAACTTAAGTGCAAAAGAGCCCAAGGTCACAGTCAAGAAAAGGCAGAAGTGGGACTCAAACTCAGATTTCCTAAGTCCTTTTAAAAGTATCTTTTGGGCTTCCCTGGTGGCGCAGTGGTTGAGAGTCTGCCTGCCGATGCAGGGGATACGGGTTCATGCCCCGGTCCAGGAAGATCCCACATGCCGCGGAGCGGCTGGGCCCGTGAGCCATGGCTGCTGAGCCTGCGCGTCCGGAGCCTGTGCTCTGCAACGGGAGAGGCCACAACAGCGAGAGGCCCGCGTACCGCAAAAAAAAAATAAATAAATAAATAAAAATAAAAGTATCTTTTAACCAGTATCTATACAAACTTAACAGCACAAAATACATATTCTTGGGTTAAATATTTTTTTAAGTAAAAGTAGTTTAATAAAATTTACATACCTTAAATAAAGAGGACCAACAATATATAAGGAAAAATAAGGAGCCTAAGGCTGAAAGAGTAAATAGCCTTATTATATCCTTTAGTAGCTTCTGGATTTTTTCGTTAATCAAACATTTACATATCCAAGATCTGAGAGACAATGAAAGACATGGGAGGTCCATTAGATGCATGCTCTCTGATAATATCTCAGGCCATACAATTCTGTTATTTCTAAACATTCAGCCTATCAAAGGGCGTTTAGATTCCTATCAATAACTGACAGACTGCCCCATATACTATGACATGATGACTACTAGAATAAGCCTTCCAATTCTTATTCAAAATACTATGTGTGGCACTTCCCTGGTGGCGCAGTGTTAAGAATCCGCCCGCCAATAGAGGGGACACAGGTTCGAACCCTGGTCCGGTAAGACCCCACATGCCGTGGAGCAACTAAGCCTGTGCACCACAACTACTGAGCCTGCGCTCTTACCCCGCGTGCCACAACTACTGAAGCCCGTGCTCAGCAACAAAAGAAACCACCGCAATGAGAAGCCCGTGCACCACAACGAAGAGTAGCCCCCACTCACCGCAACTAGAGAAAGCCTGCGCACAGCAACAAAGACCCAATGCAGCCAAAATAAATAAATTAAAAAAAAACCACTATGTGTTTCTGGCAGGAAAAGTCATGGAAAGTCAAGGAACTTTTGCTATGCCCTCACATTCCTATCTCACTAATAGAAGGCCTATTTTATCACTTCTGATTAGTGAGTCTTTCCATTAATTTTCACAGATATTTTAGTCTGTTTTCAGCCTTCAGCATATTTCCTGATATATTTCCTCTAAGGTACTCCACCTAGACAATGTACACTTGACTTAGGACACATTTCTAGAAAGAATTTAAATTTCCCTCACAGATTTATGTAAAATCATCAATAGCACACTGTCTCATAATAGGTCTCAACAACTGAAATGCTTTCCAATGAGAAATATATGGTTTATAAAAGTGTACTCAATTTTCCAACATTATGAATTGTATCTTTACACCAGACCACATGTGGTTAAAATACTGCAAACTCAAATCCCTAGACTGGTCTAGGCAGCGATCTTTGGCCTCATATTAAAAGACAGACCTCGGGACTTCCCTGGTGGTCCAGTGGTTAAGACTCTGAGCTCCCAGTGCAGAGGGTCCGGGCTCAATCCCTGGTCAGGGAACTAGATCCCACGTGCCACAACTAAAAAGTCCGCATGCCGCAACTAAAAAGATCCTGCTCGCACGTGACACCAAAGACCCCGCGTGCTGCAACTAAGAAAGACCCAGTGCAGCCAAATAAATAAATAAATACTTTTTAAAAGACAGACCTCAATAAATATTCCCAAAATAGTTTAACTCAGGGACCAGATACTTATAAAATACTACCTACTATAAAACCAGCAGACTCAATAATAAATTTTACATCCAAGAAATATAAAGAGGGCTTCCCTGGTGGCGCAGTGGTTAAGGATCCGCCTGCCAATGCAGGGGACACAGGTGTGAGCCCTGGTCCTGGAAGATCCCACATGCCGCAGAGCAACTAAGCCCATGCGCTACAACTACTGAGCCCGCGTGCTGCAACCACTGAAGCCTGCACGCCTAATGCCCATGTTCCGCAACAAGAGAAGCCACCACAGTGAGAATCCCACGCACCGCAACGAAAGAGTAGCCCCCACTCACCGCAACTAGAGGAAGCCCGCGCACAGCAACAAAGACCAAACACAGCCATAAATAAATAAATAAAATTTATTTTTTAAGAAAAGAAATATAAACATACAAAACTTAATATGCTACTAAAAACTGCAAGATAGCTTTCACTTTCAGAAAGCAAACTTTAAGCCATTATAAAGGGTTTTCATATCCTAGTCCACCTTGCTGACAAAAATTGAAAAAGAATATTAACTGAGAAAGAACAGTGCCTGAAGATAAAGATACCACAAATTATGAACCTGAAAAGCGCTCCCAAGGTTATAAATTTAAGCCCAAGGAACCTCACTGCTCTTTTAAATAACCAGACAAAACAGCTATTCTGCTATATGACTGCCTGATAAGGTATTCTCAAACAACCTACAGGCTATTATCTTGGTCCTTATCTCTCCTTTTAACATGTGTTTAAGCAAAATATTTTTAATACCATACATCCCCCTTGCTAATGGTCTCCTCAGATATACAGAAGGCAGTGATGCCAACACTCAACAGTCATACTATCTAAATGCACAATTCATACATGAGCCCCTAAAATAACATACTTAATTTTACAAGCTGCATAATATTATTTTTAGGTTATGCTTAATGCTTTATATTCATTATTCATCAAAGAAGAGGAGCCGTGTTTACTTTTATTTCATTTAGGTTTAAAGTTGATAAAACAATAGGTTAAAAGCACCCTCTCCTATTCTGTCCCTCAAAAATGGGCTACAAAGCAATAGAAATCTAACTTTTTTCTTGAGCTCCCAGTGGGCAGCCCTTCCTAATTCCCTAACTGAAGATGAAACACTGCACCTGATAAAAGGCAACCTCCCAGCACCAGTTCCATTCTGGCAACACTGATGCTGCCCCAAATACCAAGGAAAAGCTAACTATTTTCTAGATTAGTATTATCAAGCTACAAACAAAAGCTTTATTTTCTAGACTAATGGAGGTTAAGGAAATTCCATGATTGGCATGAGTCCAAAATCAGCATGTCCCCAAGCTTTCCCTGGAGTGCTAAAATATGCTTGGGAGTCACCTTCAAAGATCCAGCTCATCCCCCGGCACTGCCATGAAGCACTGTGATCCCAGAGTTCCCACACCTCCTGCACATCTGGGGCCCTAGATTAAAATGTATGTTTTCTTGTTACATGTTACATGCATGTAATGTTCTCTTGTTACGTTTGTAAAAACTGTACATTTTACTGTATGTAATAATCCCTCAATAAAATTTTAAAAATTAAAACACGTTTTTAGACCCCTCTGCAGATCTGAGGGTTGTTTTTTTTAATCACTCAGAAGAGTGATTCCATGTGAGAACCACTACTCTGAACTACATCACATGTACCTTCCAAGATGTGGAAAGTCAAGAAATGCCGGGTCTGAAGTCAGACACCTAGAATCAAAACACAGTTCCATTACTAACTCACTATATGCCCTTGGAGAAAGAGAAAATTTCACTGAGCCTGTTGCCTAATCTGGAAGCTGGGTATAACAAACACCCACCTCAGAGGATAACTGCAAGACTTAAATGTTTATAAAGTATTTGGCACAGTGTCTAACATGAACACGTAAGCATCATCGTTACCATCATTTTAAACCAATCTTTATTTGGTATTTCTCTCAGACCTATGAGACATACTCCAGCTAATCTAAAACTTTTGAAGAACTTCTTAGACACACATGCCTAGCCTCATCCCTAATGACTATGATGTGTTAAGTCTGAGGTGGGGACAGGTTTGGGAATCACACTGCTCTAGGGAACGTGTGTGGCAGAACATGACTATAATCAGGGCCCACAATTCCTAAGATAAACTGAACAGCTCCAGTCTCCTACCTTAAGATAAGTAGTGTAATGATATCAGAATGAGGTTTCCTAACAAAAGAAAGGTGGCACCAACCCAACTCTCCCAATAAAAAATACAAAGATTAAATCTTTATTGAATTCCCTCAAAGTTAAGACCAAAGTATATTCTTTGGTCAATACACAATCAATACACTGCCTCTCCAACAGGTATACCCCTGGACAGTACAGAAAGAACAAATGGAAAGAAAACAATACCTTATTTATTTCTTTAGTTCTCATTATCTAAGAGATAGCTTTTCATGACTTTTATAAGGACTAATGAGTTTATTAAAGCTCTTAGAAGAGTACATGAAAAAAAATTTTTAAGAGTGCCTGACTGGTGGCAAACACCGAAATTACAATACTTAGAATCTTCATGGCCAGTGGTCACGAAGAGCTGGCTACATGGCTGTGATTCTTTTTACTGAATCTCTGGAATTTACATCCATCTCTAATGAGGCAGTACAAAACCACGAAGGAACTAATGTTTTGCATTTCTTAAAAATCAGGTGCTTCTCAAAACAGGAACCAGGCTCTAAAAACGGTATAGGTTGAGAGCAGATCATCTCTTTTCCCATTCTCTTTCAAGAACATAGGAAAAGACAAAAGAATTAAAACTCTCAAACTTTTCACAGCAAAATAGGGGTGTATTTAATATTTAATCATCCAAATCATATAAAAGTAAAGCAACTGGGTTGTTGGGCTGAGGTACAAGACTATCCAATAAAGACCTCACACCCGGGGGGGTGGGGGTGGGGGTTGTGATGAATTGGGCGATTGGGATTGACATGTATACACTGATGTGTATAAAACTGATGACCAATAAGGACCTGCTGTATAAAAAAATAAAGTAAAAAATAATAATAATTTTTAAAAAAACGACCTCACACTCATCCTGCCACTTTCTTACTCTCATAATCTACATTTAAAACAAGCTGATTTCCTGAAATAGGAATCTGGCAACGACAAGAAAAAATATATATAGCCACATGTAAAATGTTATTATATCGTAAAACTCATATTAGAGTATCAAGGCAGTGGATACTTTCAAGAGTTGCAATGGCTGTTTGAAGGAGGACCCAAACTGAAGACCTGTAAAGAGAAGAAAATATCTGGACTAGATCACAATGCAGAAAATAAAACCTGATAATAAAACCGATTCTCTGGGAAGAGCATGTGCAACCGCCAAGGCGAGAAGTCGTTTTCCCTCAAAAGAGAAAGGCTTAATGCCCAGAATGCTACAGTACTGAATCGTGAGTATCAGTAAAGAGATGGAAAGAAAATAGAGGCGATAATCTGGGTGAGACAAGACCCGAATTCTCATGGGAAGAAAAGCAGACAAAGCTTAGTATACACAACACGGAATCCAGTTTTAGGCTTGCAGCAACTCAACCATTTTCCTTGAGCCCAAAATCTCCAGGTAAAAAGGATGCAACGTCTTGCAGCTCTGGAAATCCACGGAAGACAGACACTGGGGATTCAAACGACTTGAGGGGGGAGGAGAGGTGGTGAAAATGGGTCAAAAGAAGTCTTCCCGAGGAAAAAAATAATGCGATTCTCGGCCGAAGAATGCACAAGGAACTAAGAACCGGGAGGGAGAAAAGGTCCTGGGTACGGACGCTACACTCGGACAACCGAGAAGCAGACGCGCGAGGCCGGACGGGGCCGAACACGCAGCCTCCGGCGTTGGGGGACCCGAGGCCTCCAGCCAGATGTCAGCCCAGCACCAACCTGGGACCACCGAGCGGGGGCACTGTCTCCGCGCGGGAAAAACGGCGACCGGGCCGGAAGGGGGCAGGGCGAAACGCTAGGGCGGCCCGCCGGGCACTTACGCGGCCGCTTCTTCCTGAGGCTTTCGACGCGCTGACGGGAGGCCGACGTAGCGCCGCTGTAAGAGCCGGGCCGGTCCCGCCTTACGCCCTCCGCCGAAGCCGAGGCCCCGACGGCGGGAGCCGACGCGCTGTTCGCCCGGCGCCGCAGTGGCTCCCGCCGCCGCCCATCGGGGCCGCCGGGCGCCGGCTCCCGGACCGACGAGGCGGAGGTGGCGGCGACCCCCCAGTGGCGCTCCATGGGCGCGCCGAGCCGGCCCGCTCCCATCCGCAGGAGGAACCGCTGCCGACCGAGCCAGCCCCCAACGCCAGTGCCCTCGTCGCCTCCTCCGCGGCAATCCAGCCAGAGCAGAAGAACACCCTCAGCAGGCCGCCTCTTCCGTTGCGCCAACACGCAGCAAGCCAATCCAAACAAGCTGGGGGCGGCCCGAAGGCCTCTTGTCCAATCGGCTGCCTGATTCGAGGCGGATCGACCGCGCCTCCGCCCAATGAAAGGCTCGGGGCGGGGCGGAGGACGGCAAGGGAGGGGATCCGGGCTGGGCAGAGGAGAAGGCGGTGTTGCTGAACACAGAGTGATGGCGGCGCCGTCCAATAGGCGCGTTGGTGGAGGGGTCTGCGCCCCCTTCCACCGGGGTGCACAGGTAGGCGCTCCAGGCCCCAGAACTCTCCCGGGAGCCGCCTCGCGCCCCCGAGCCCCGCCGTGCTGCTGCGTCTCGTCGTCTCCCGGCTTGCGCCCTTCTCCAGCCCAGCGGTGTGCCGCAGGGTCTGGTCGCCAGTCGTTGGCAAACAGAAGGGCTTGAACCGCGGCTGAATTTAGCCTTTGTCCCTCGACCTGATTCCACTGCTGCCGTCAAGGCCACCAGTCCTCCGCGCTCTGTTTGACCGCCACCCCCTTCCCCAGCACTGCCACTGGCGTGTTTAGGCTAAGCCCCCTTCATTCCTCCTGCGTTAGAGAGATGTTCCCAGTACGAGAATTAATGAAAGGACTGGGGTTGGTCTCCATGGCAACTGGAAGAAAGAGGTGGGTTATAAATCCTTTGCCACCCTCCTGTAGTGAAGGAGGGGGGTGTGGGAGCCAGGAAGTAGGGTTGGCTCTTGGAAGGAGAGTCTGGACCCCCTTTCTTTGTGGTGCAGTGGAGGACATAGAAGGATTTGGTGGCCGCCTCAGGGCCTGGGTTGTTGGGGATTTGGTCTGATTGGTTTTTTGTTTTTTAAATCATTGGTTTTTTGTTTTTTAAATCATTTTATCACCTTTTTGGGGGTGAGAACATGGTCACCTCCAGCCCTGAGATACTGACCAAAGGTCCATCCAAGCGTCTCTTCTCCCATAGGTTGCCCATGCCTGGAATGACCCATGGCTCTGTACCCCCAAGGCACTCCCTCATTCGGTCAAGTTGAACGGGATTGTGGGTTTATCTTGCTAGCAGATTATTTCATAAGTGCCTCCCCTGAGAGACTGTAATGCCCCTTATGTTCTTCATCTTTCCTGTAATGACTGCTAGTAGCAGGCTGAACAAGAAATATAAGCTTCTCTCTTGCTTATTGAATAGAATTGCCATGCTCACTCAAGACTAGCTCCCTGGGACTTCCCTGGTGGCACAGTGGTTAGGAATCCACCTGCCAATGCAGGGCACACAGGTTCGATGCCTGGTCCGGGAAGATGCCACATGTCGTGGAGCAACTCAGCTTGTGTGCCACAACTACTGAGCCTGCGCTCAGTGGCCCGCGAGCCACAACTAGTGAAGCCCACACACCTAGAGCCCGTGCTCCGCAACAAGAGAAGCCACCGCACTGAGAAGCCCGCACACTGCACCGAAGAGTAGCCCCCTCTCAGCGCAACTAGAGAAAGCCCGTGTGCAGGAACGGTAGGATTAACTCTGGAAACCCTATTTCCTAACTCTGGAAATTCCGTCTCCTGCAGGAAGCCACCCCAGAGGGATCCTACAAAAACCAAGAAAACGTATAGCTACTCTTCTAAATCTCAGTGCCCAGCATTGCCTACGTTTCTGCCTCCCCCAGCAACAACAAAAAAAAAAACAGTTCTCCTTGACCTGAGGAAACTTCCATCCAGGTCTGTGAGCTGCAATAGATCATCCTGAAGAATCAAGAATCATCATCACCTGAGACTGCCAAGATGAATCCCAACATCAAAACAACACTTGAGGGCTTCCCTGATGACGCAGTGGTTGAGAGTCCGCCTGCCTGATGCAGGGGATACAGGTTCGTGCCCCGGTCCGGGAAGATCCCACATGCCGCGGAGCGGCTAGGCCCGTGAGCCATGGCCACTGAGCCTGCGCGTCCGGAGCCTGTGCCCCGCAACGGGAGAGGCCACAACAGTGAGAGGCCCGCGTACCGAAAAAAAAAAAAAACACTTGAAGCGTGTGTACCTTTTCTTTCTTTACTGTGTATAGTGTCTTTTATCTTTTTAAAATTTATTTATTTATTTATTTATTTTCGGCTCCGTTGGGTCTTCGTTGCTGCACGCGGGCTTTCTCTAGTTGCGGCAAGCGGGGTCTACTCTTCGTCGCAGTGCACGGGCTTCTCAGTGTGGTGGCTTCTCTTGTTGCAGAGCACAGGCTCTAGGTGCGCGGGCTTCAGGAGTTGTGGCTCGCGGGCTCTAGAGTGCAGGCTCAGTAGTTGTGGCACACGGGCTTAGTTGCTCCACGGCATATGGGATCTTCCCAGAGCGGGGCTCGAACCCGTGTCCCCTGCATTGGCAGGTGGATTCTTAACAATTGCACCACCAGGGAAGCTCAGAAAATAAATTTTTTAAGAGAAAAATGTATCATGGATTTACACTAATTTCCATTCATTTTTAAGGTTACAGAGTTTTTACTTAGCTTCTTTTATCTTACCTGAAAATCTAAGGACTTCACAACATTCACTACTTATTTGCTTTATCATTAAATATATAGATAATAGTTTCAGAATAAAAATATCAGTATTACCAATGATGTGATTATTAAACACTGTTTAAAATTTTTCTGTGGTTCTTTTTGTCCTTAGGATACATTGCACTAGGGATGAAAAATCAAATTGTGCTTTAAAGTCATTTGAAATAATTTCTTTCTGTGTAGTTCAGCCAACAACTCAATACAGAATTGAGTCCATTTTTTTTCCATTTTGATTCAATTTTTAGAGATTTAAATTTTTTCTTGCTTTTTCTAATGAAAGAAGCTACCATGTTGTGTGCTGCCCTATGAAGCAACCCATGTGGCAAGGGACTGAAGGCAGCCTCTGGCCAACAGCCAACAAGGAAGTGCAGCCCGCAGAGCAACAATTCAATGAGGAACTGAGACTTCCCTGGTTGTGCAGTGGTTAAGACTCTGCACTCCCAATGCAGGGGGCCCAGGTTCAATCCCTGGTCAGGGAACTAGATCCCACATGCCACAACGAAGAGCCCGCATGCTGCACTAAAGATCCCGCACGCGGCAATGAAGATCCCACGTGCCGCAACTAAGACCTGGCAAAGCCAAATAAATTAAAAAAAAAAAAAAAGGAACTAAATCCTGCAAGAACCATGTGAGTGAGCTTGGAAGTGAATCCTCCCCAAACTGCAGCCCTGGCCAACACCTTGATTGCAGCCTTGTGAGAGACCCTGAGCCAGAGGACGCAGCAAACCTGCACGTGAAATCTTAACCCACAGAAACTGAGATACTAAATGTGTTGTTTTAAGCTATTAAGTTTTGGAATAATTTCTCATGCAGCATTAGTTAATGGGTCACCTCCATAGGGGCTGTGTTATATATACTCTTAACTGTTGGATGACTGCAGGGAAAGTAGAATGCTGATTAATCAGTTAATGATGAGGTCAACTGATGAGATCAGTTGACCAATGGTCTTGAGTAGAATTGTGTGGGGCTCTGGCTTTGCCCTGTTCTCCATTTCATTAGTGATTGGGTGGCTCATCCTGCACATGTTGGGGAAAAATCCAGAGCCAGAGGGTCCTCAACCAACTGAAACAATGACCAAGTTGTTTGGATTGTTGCATGAACTAAATTCAATTCAACAAAGACCCATTAAGCTTGGCAACAATAGTTTGTGGAGCAATACAGGGGGCTGTAGAGAAGGCCCTGCACCCCACTGCTATGAAATGGACCTCAGAGAGCATCCCCAGCCCCAGGCCAAGGATGGGATTAAGTCAGGGCTATCAAATGGCACAGAAGTACATAGAGAGAGGCAAGGAATGATGTCTATCAACCCCCCTAAAAAGGAAACAGGATTGCAAGGGATTAAAGGACATTATCAATTGTTGCTCTTTCTCTTTAGTCAAAAAAGTCTCCTTAAAAATGCAGTGACTAGGGCTTCCCTGGTGGCGCAGTGGTTGAGAGTCCGCCTGCCAATGCAGGGGACACGGGTTCATGCCCCGGTCCGGGAAGATCCCACATGCCGCGGAGCGGCTAGGCCCGTGAGCCATGGCCACTGAGCCTGCGCGTCCGGAGCCTGTGCTCCGCAACGGGAGAGGCCACAACAGTGAGAGGCCCGCGTACCGCAAAAAAAAAAAATTTTTAATGCAGTGACTCAATGAGTCAGCACCCGCTTTTAACAAGATCCCCAAGAGGATTTGTATCTCTACTGAAGTTGGAGACACTCTGGGCTATATAACTCTGTATAGTTTGAAATTTTTTTTTAATTTCACTTTTTTATTGAAATATACTTGATTTACAATGTTGTGTTAATTTCTGCTGTACAGCAAAGTGACTCAGTTATACATACATTCTTTTTTATATTCTTTTTTATATTCTTTTCCATTATGGTTTATCCCAGGATATTGAATATAGTTCCCTGTGCTATCCAGTAGGACCTTGTTGTTTATCCATTCTATATGTAATAGTTTGCATCTACTAACCCCAAACTCCCAGTCCACCCCTCTGCCACCTGCCCTCCCCCTTGGAGGACAAGTCTATTCTCTTGAGTCTGTTTCATATATAGGTTCGTTTGTGCCCTATTTTAGATTCAACATATAAGTGATATCATATGGTATTTGTTCTTCTCCTTCTGATTTACTTTACTTAGTATGATAATCTCTAGTTGTGGTATTTTATTTATTCTTTTTTAAAATTTATTTTTTTTTTTGGCCTCGCTGTGCAGCTTTTGGGATCTCAGTTCCCTAACCAGGGACTGAACCCAGGCCGTGGCAGTGAAAGCCTGGGATCCTAACCACTTGACCACCAGGGAACTCCTGGTGGGATTTTAACTTTTTACAGCAAGCAGATATTCGTGTATCCTGTGTAATTAAAAGATGATTTAAAGAGACTAGATTATAAGGAAGGTGAAAATTCTGAAGGGAGACTGACCCCCTGGACTGGGACTCCTGGAAGGAAGGAGTCCACTGAACCAGGCCAGAAGGTGACATCCAGCCACATGTGGAGAACTGAGGAGCTTGTCTCTGAGTAGAGACTCCTGAAAGTGAAGGTGGGAGGAAAAAGGGGGAGGGGTCCTGAACAAGATCCCCAGATTGAAAGTTCTATTTACATTCACTGCAGGAGCCTCACTTCAAGCAGATATCTGGCCAGGGTAGATCCTTAGAACTGTGGGCTGAATAAAAGAAATGTTAAAGGACCTTAAGTTCTAGAAGTAATAATAGCAGAATTACTGGAAACGTGAGTCCATGGGCTCACAATTCTAAGGACATCGTCCTGATAGCAAGTAGTGAAAAAAGCAATTCTTTCAGCAGTTGCCACGGTTTCTCTCTTTCCCAATTCCTTTGGACAGACCTCCTGCAAGAAGCTGATTTCCAACTGCATGTGATAATGAAAGGATTTTTCTTTCTTCTTATGTTAAATACAAGCAAACTGATCAAATAGGAGACAGCATCTGACTGCTAGGAAATCAGCAATTCAGACAGTATGGCAGTGGCACTTGGGAATGGGGAAGGACAGAGGAGGGGAGGAAGCTGGTACAGCCAGTCCATGCCAAGGACACTCAAGGGCTGATGGGACTGAGCTCTGGAGGAGGAAGGATTTGACATCACCTGGTCCAGCCTCGTGGTTTATGGGTCCAGGAAGGAAAGGGACGCCAGGAGCTGGCTGTGGACCCAGGACTAGAACCCAGGGCTACTTCCCTTCTTCATCTTTCTCACCGTTCCCATTTTCTCTCCCCACCTCCACCTTTCTGGCTGCTGCCCACCCCGTCCCCCCAGGTCCCTTCTGTCTTTGAAGTACCCTTTTCAGCACGTATATTTTACTTCAATAAAAAGCTGTGGGGTTGAGGGGGTATTTTTCTTTTATTGCTGTTTTTATAGAAACAGCATTGAGTAAGTAGAAGGAAGATATTCAGTGTAAGTTGTTTGTGTGGGGTTTTTTTTATTATTTTTGGCTGTGTTGAGTCTTCATTGCTGCACTCAGCCTTTCTCTAGTTGCGGCGAGTGGGGACTACTCTTTGTTGCAGTGCGTGGGCTTCTCATTGCGGTGGCTTCTCTTGTTGCGGAGCACGGGCTCGGCGCACGGGCTTCAGTAGCTGTGGCGTGTGGGCTTCCATAGTTGTGGCTTGTGGGCTCTAGAGCGCAGGCTCAGTAGTTGTGGCACATGGGCTTAGTTGCTCCCCAGCATGTGGGATCTTCCCGGACTAGGGCTCGAACCCACGTCCCCTGCATTGGCAGGTGGATTCTTAACCACTGCGCCACCAGGGAAGCCCCCAGTGTAAGTTTTTTAAATGCAGGCAGGAAGGTGAGAATTTACTCTGAAGAATTTGAGGTAAGCCATGAGAACTTAGGAAGGCTAATAAGTGAGATGGATCTATTCAAAAAAGCTTCCAAAAGGAGCTGGGCTTTAAGCCAGGCCTTAAAAAAACTTTAGTGGGTGCAGTAGCTAAGCCATGACTTGCAGCAGAGCCCTCTAGCTGTTGGTCTTATCCTTACAGGCAGCACCACTGACCCCAGGGAGGGATAGGGAGCTGGATGAAGCATGTATGTGCCCACTCCCATCCCATTCCGGCAGTGGAGACCCCTCGCAGAGCCCATATCCTTCCCTCTGAGAGACTGAATATACAAAAGGACAGTGGCCAGACCATATATGACAATAGAACTCTCTGCAGTAACCAGCCTGGAAAGCCAAACCACAGCCTCTGCAGCAGTCATCCAGAATGATCAGGT
The DNA here is from genome assembly GCF_005190385.1 of Monodon monoceros. Lineage (NCBI taxonomy): Eukaryota > Metazoa > Chordata > Mammalia > Artiodactyla > Monodontidae > Monodon > Monodon monoceros. Next base: position 29,981,208 of record NW_021703769.1, on the reverse strand, counting down.
CTTGGTTAATGTGTGCCAGCTTCTTCCCAATCCCCAACCACCTCTTCCCTCTCTTCCATCTTGGGACCAACCAGAGAAAGCCAAATATGTTCCCCAACCAATCACATAAGGTGCCCCTCTTCTAGCTAGCCAGCCTCCAGTGTCCCAGGCAAACAACCTCCAATCACGGCACATGTGAAGCCTTCCCTTTCTTTTATTCACCACAGTGTTTTCCCAGTCCCTGCCTGCCTTTGATACCCTCCTGGCCAAATGCAAGTAACAGTGGCTGCTCTTACAAGCTCAGAATGAACAGCCTATGTTTGTTCTCATTTGGGTGACCTTGGTTTATCTCCATATCTCTAAAGCAATTCTGTACACAAACTGAACGTACTCATGAAACCAACACCCAAATCAAAGGTACCATGCCGACTTTCAATGCCGTAGATCAATTTTGCTTATTTCTGTACTTTTTGTATAAATAGAATCACCCAGTCAACACTTTTGTGTGTGTACTGACTTTTTTTTTTTTTTTTTTTTGCAGCACGCGGGCCTCTCACTGTTGTGGCCTCTCCCGTTGCGGAGCACAGGCTCCGGACGTGCAGGCTCAGCGGCCATGGCTCACGGGCCCAGCCGCTCTGCGGCATGTGGGATCTTCCCGGACCAGGGCACGAACCCATGTCCTCTGCATCAGCAGGCGGACTCTAAACCACTGCGCCACCAGGGAAGCCCTGTACTGACTTCTTTTTCTCAACATCATGTCTGTGCAATATATCCACATTGAGTGTAGCAATATTTTCATTCGTATTCATTGTTGTGCACTAGTATTCTACTGTATGACTTTACCCCAACTTATATATATATATATATATATATCCATCCATTCTACTGTGGATAGACCTTTGGGTTGATTCCAGTTTGGGGCTATTTTGAACAGTGCAGTTAGAAATATTCTTGCGCATATCTTGGTAGACATGAGCTCTTGTTTCTGTCATGTACATACCCAGGAGCGGAATTGCTGGGTCATAGGTTATGCATGTGTTCAGCTTTAGTAGATACTGCCTATTTTCCAACAGGGTTTTACTAACTTACATTACCCCTAAAGTTTGAGAGTTTCAGTTGCTCTATATTTCCATCAACATTTGATCTTGTCAGACACTTTCATTTTAGCCGTTCTGATAGGTGTCTTTGTAAATTTATACTTAATATTTTTCTCGTTCCCTAGAGGTTCTAAGTTTTACTGTTTTCCTGGATTTCATTGTTATAATTGTTAATAGTACATGACTGATCAAAACAACACTTTTCTCTCCTCCCCCCCACCCCTGCCCTTGCTTTTAGACACTCCTTTAGACCACTCACAATTATATTGGAGACAGTGGGTGATAGAAGGGGGCCCTTAAGGTGGGCTTTTTGCATTATTATTGTGTCTCTCCAAGGCCTGTCCCCATACTCTGCACTCAGTAGGAGCAAAATAAATATCTGTTGTATAAATACGTGAAATAAATGACATGAAAGCCTATATGTCTCCACCATACTTTGTGAGTCATTCCTGACCACTGGAGTGTATGCAGGTGTCTTACTCATTTTAGGCCTTAGACCTGGCACAGGGGAATCCTTTAACAAACAATACCTGCTAAACCAAACTGACCTCCAGCTGCCTCACCTCATTCAGCCTCAGGCCATTGAGCCTGGGCACATACAAGATGATTATATTCATATTGTCACAGCATCCCTGAGACTATATTAATTATATATTGCACATCATTACACTATTATAGCAGGTGCCAGATCTTGGCACACCGGGCAGAGATGTGATGGTGTGAAATCTCACTTTAAGTGGGGTCCTAGGCTCCAGACACCTGATCAGCTGTGGGTCATGGGCATGGAGAACATCCAACTCTGGGGCCCACAGGCCAGAGTCTTCCTTTGCATTGTCCCCTCTGGTCCTTCGTCCCTCCCAGTCTTGCAGATCAGCTGTAAATTGGGTCATACTTGTATCCATTTCATAGGGTCATTGTGAGGATTAAACAAGTTAATACATGTAAGGCACCTAGCCTAGCACCTGGTATGCAAAAAGGTATGGGGTAAGTGGTAGCACTTTTTATTATTGCTGTTATTAACAGCAGCAGCAGCAGGGATGAGGAGTGCTGAGTGACCATGCCCTGCACCAAGTGTGAACTTCATGGCCCTGGGCTATATGGAAAAGAGCAGAAAGGGGAACATGTGATTTTTATCCATAAAGAGTTATCACTTCCAGCACAGACTAGCCCAGGGACCCTGAACACTACTCTCCCTGAAGGTGGGGGTGGAGGTGTTCCTTGGCCATCAGCTTCATGATAGTGCATTGGTAGAAAGCAAGGGACCTCAAGGCTTGAATGACTCCATTTCTAGGAGACTCCTATAAGAGCAGGACACATGCTGTGAAGTTTGAATCTGGCCAAGAATGGGAATTTCTGCCTGCTGGAAGGGCTTTGTCAGAGCCTAAAGGAGACCCCTCGTGCAATGGGGCAAACTGCCACTGGACACACCGTCAATCATCACCTCTCTGGGACAGAAGCAGTAGCCAGATACTTCCAAGGAGCTTGTCAGTGAAGGAACCTCCTCTGGTTCTCTCCTCCTAAGACGGGGAACCAGTGCTACTCACGCTTTGAACTGGTTCAAGAGGGATGTCACCCACTGAGGCCAAGAAACCAAGAGGGGAATGCCTTGGAAGAAAAAAGAGGGCCTTTGCCACAGAATCCTCCTGTCCCAAGTCTTTCCCTTGACTTTCTGAACTCCTCACTTTCTGACTTACAAAAAGAACCTGTACAGAAAAGGGGGAATCAGGCAGGGATGAACAAGACTATCCATGAGTCCATAATTATTGAAGGTGTGTAATGGGCACGTGGAGGGGAGAGGTAATTATTCTAGTTTCTGTACTTCTGTGTGTGCTTAAAAGCTTTCCATAAAAAAGAAGCTATGAATAATCCATGGCCTGAAAGAGTAAAGGGCACAGGCTCCGGACGCGCAGGCCCAGTGGCCATGGCTCACAGGCCCAGCCGCTCCGCGGCATGTGGGATCTTCCCGGTTCGGGGCACGAACCCGTGTCCCCTGCATCAGCAGGTGGACTCCCAACCACTGCGCCACCAGGGAAGCCTTCTTGCTGATCTTTGACTAGAAATTCTCCCAAATCAATTAAATCTGAGCACATCCAACCAGGGAAACAAGGTGAGAGTGTGGTATTAGTCTGGCTTCGGTGGGTCATCAGGCAGAATCGGCAGGTGTTTCCCAGGGAAAGAGAAGCAGTGGTAGCTGTTGGGCTTTGAAGGAAATGTTTCAACAGGAGAGAGAGAAAAGATGGAGAGGGATTTATATGTAGGTACCTTGGCTACTGCTGAGTCTGCCCTTAAGCACTTAGGATGGCACTGGGCCTTCTGGCCCCACCCCGGCCTTTACACCGAGGTGAAGGGTGCTTCCCCATCTCTTATCAACTACCCCAAGCCCTCTCCTGGCCACAGGCCAATTCCCAATCCTCCTTGAAGTTGACATTTTATTGACAACAGCCAAAATAGGAATGCTGTTCAATGCAGGCCAAGTCAGGGCTTCTGAGCAGCATAATTTGAAAAGTGCCAGGATGGTCCCTAAATGTTTCCTACACACCTTACCCAAAGGTATCTCCCACATGGCTGGTCACTGTGCTTGAAATTCTACCATTTAAGTAGCATATTTTGGGTCTACAAGCTGCTTTCTTGAGATACTTTTTTCCAAAGCTACTTTGGGAGGGTAACACATTAAAACCAGTACCTATTCATGAACTGTTCACTGACCTGGGTACCTGGGAGGGAGGAAGCAGCACAGAGGGTTAAGAGCAAGAGTGATGGGGCGTGGTTGCAGACAGCTTGGGTAGGGACCACTCCTGGCTTCAGGGTACAGGTGGTTGCATTTGGAGAGAGGGTTGAAGAGAAGCTCAGAGGTAGAAGTAGAGGTCATTAGGTTGCTGAAGTCCCCGAGGGTAGCATAAAGAAAGGCTGTAGCAGCCAGAGCAGGGTGCAGTACCCTGCAGACTGACAGTCTGGGGGTGGGCCACAGTGAGCCCTACCCCTTATGTCTCCACAGGGTTCTAGTTCCTATCCCTTGCAGAGCTCAGAAATGAAGGTAGCTCCCGAGGCTCCTGTGCCTGGCCCTTGTCCAGCAATGGCTGCTGGGAAAGAACCCAAAAGGATATCCCTCAATCTGTCTGTCTGCTGGGCGGCACCCTAGCCCCCACCCTGCACAGTTGCCCCAGTGGACATGCCTCCCTCCTCACTCCCCAACAATTCCCCAGTGCATGGAATAAAGTAAGGGACAAATATAAAAGGGGCATAGGCAGTAGGGTTTGGGTCTGCTTCTAAAGGCACGGCCAAGTGCTCCAGTCCCTCCACATTTGAATAGAGATAATGTATCCACCCCTAGTAAATGAAATGTCAGGAACCATTCTAAGATGTATATAGATAAACTCATTTAATCCTCACAACACTAGGACGTGTATATCTATACATAAAATTTTACTATTCATCCCCATTTTACAGATGAGAAAACAGGCACAGAGAGGTTAACAGCTTGCCCAAGAGCACAGAGTTAGTAAGATGGGATGCAGGCTTAGGCCATCCTACACTGCAGCAGTGCACGCTTACCCACTGGGCACTCTGCCTCTCATGCCCTCATCTCTACCAGGCTGGGCAGGGAGAGGTGAGAAAAGCATTTAGTGGCCACCTGCTCTGGACCAGGCACTTGACAAAGACGTGTATGCTTCAATCTCAGGAGAACCCAGTGAAGGATGAGCCATGATCCTCAGGGTCCACATGAGTAAGCAAGACCAGAGAAGGCTGATTATTTGCCAAGGCCACACAGCCCAAGAAGAGGTGGAGCTGAAATCCAAACCTTGGCCTGAGCTCTGCCCTGCATGTGCTCCCTCTCCAGCCCCCATATGGAGCTGAAGAGAACAGAGACCAGGATGAGAAGGCTGGAGAGGGGCACTTAGGTGGTCCTCAGGCCTAGCACCTGATCAGGCTTCCCAGGGGTCCATGGAAATCTCCAGACCTCCTCCCCAACCTTGTGTGGCAGGGGAGGGGAACCAGAGAAGCAGGGGACTAAGTCCTTGAAGATGGGCCACTCCGCTGCTCCTGGGGCAATAGCCTGAGGCTGGGCCACTGGGGGCTGGAGTGATGTTCTGTGGGGTCTCCTACCCCCCCCATTGGCTGCCAGGGACCAGGGCAGGATGGGGGATGTTTCCGACCCCCTGCAGTCTCCAGTAGCACCTCCTGATCCTTGCACTTGGGTAAAGAGGGATAAGGCCTAGACGGGGGCACCTCCTCCAGAGGATAAGGGCAACAACCAGATGGCCAGGTGGGCGAGGTCTGGAGCACTCAGGGCAGCCCAGGGCCCAGAAAGCCAAGGATGGTGGGGGAGCTGCCAAGGGCAGGAGCTGGGATGGAAATGCTGCCTCGCCTCTGACCCAGCCTCTGCCAGCCCAGAGATAGCGTCAAGGATGGTGGGACAGCTCAACTTAGTGGCTCAGGCAGATGTACCATGGGAAAGGGAGCAGATGCGTGATAGGGAGGGCCCAGGAGTTTCACTGTAGTGGGCGCCGCCGGTACAGTGTGGCCAGGAGCGCAGCTAGGAGCACCCCAGCCACGGCCACCCCAAGCCACGGAGCCCAGGGCAAGTTCCTGACCACCAGCAACTCCTCCAACTCTTCCTCCTCCTGGAATTCTGGGGTGGTGTGTGTCCCAGGGCTGTCCCCCAGGATGGGGGTACTGGGGCCCCCGTGGATCCTAATGGTGTCCTCCGACTTGTACTCGTTTTCCTCCGGAGCGTTGTCAGGCCCCACGCTCAGGGAGTTACTGTGGCTGATGGCGAGGTCTGCGGAGCAGCCCGAGAACGGTTGGCTGTCCATTCTGGATACCAGCCTGCCAGGCTTGCTCAGCTCCAGCTCTGAGCCCCAGCAGTCAGAGCTGCTATCTGGCCATGGCGAGGTGCCTCCAGTGGCAGTACCTGTGGGTGCTGGAGATGCTGGAGTCTCCTGGGAAATAAAGGAGGGACAGGAGGGACTGAGGATGGTGGGGGGCAAGCCAGGTTGGGTGGCCCCATTCCCAAAACAGGCCAACCCCTCAGTTCCCAGCCCATAGTGCTGTGAGGCAACCCTCTCTTGGGGACTCAACCCACTGATGGTGCAGGAGGACAGTGGGGGAGGAGGGGACTAAGGCCCTGCAGGAGCATCAGTGGTGAACTCCTCCAGGGCTGAAAGCTCTACTCGCTGGCCTGCCTGTGAGCTCACTCCCACCCCAGGGAGCACTTGGTCATGTGTGGCCCCATCTACTTTGACATCATGCCTGGGCTTGATGGCCATAAAGCAGCCACAGGGTCAGAGGCTGGGCCATGCACCCAAGGGGCCCCATGGACTTGGTTCTTCCAGACAGACAGCAGCAGTAGGGTTAGACGTGCAGGCTCCGAGCAGGCAACTGTGGAGGCTGCTAGGGTCAGAGATGGATGGGCTGGGACTGCAGTTTGTAAAACCCTGGTCATGGTGGGGCAGGCCAGATATCCCAGTGGTGAAGAGCAAGGCATCGAGGCAAACAGGCTACCCTGCTCTAGTAGCCTCAGTGTTTCCTCACCTGCAAAATAGTATTGATGAGCTTAAAAGGGAGCTGTGAGCTCTAAATGGGTTAATGCATGTGACCAGTGGAGGTGGCCCAGCAAGCCTGACCCTCCTGAAGCATTCACACTTAAGAGTTCTAATGATTATTATTACTCTAAAGGACATGGTGTTAGGTCTGGATGAGGCTAGGTCTCAGCTGTCCCTATGCCCTCAGAAGAAGCCCTGGACCAGCCTAGGCTGGAGACAGAATGGAGACTGGAAAGGGTACAAGGAAGAGGCCTGGATCACTGCTAGGAGGGGCGAGGACTCACCTCCACAAGTCTGTTGCTGTTCCTGATGGTGGGCCCTGTGTTGGCAGGCAGCTTTCTGGGCGCCGTGCACATATGTTTCCTGTGGCCAGGCACCAAGCCAGTAGGCACTTTGGGTGGCACCACGCCAGAATGCAATGAGTTGATGGGCAATTTGGATGGTGCTAGACTGGTGAGCACATTAGTGGGCATTGCACCAGGGGGCTTCAAGCTGGTGGACAACTTGGAAGGCACTGTGCTGCCAAATGCTGAGTTGGTGGGCACCCCTGCCCCGCTGGAGCAGATGGTACCTTCAGCCTGGTCACCAGCACCTCCTGCAGAGGCCAAGCCAGTGGAGGAGGAGGAGGTGCCAATAGATGGAGCTGACACTGGGGGTCCAGGCAAGCGGCTTGCCCTGGGGGTAGAACGGACCAAGGGCTGGAAGGAGACAGTCGGAGACACAGGCCCATAGGATGATGTGAAACTGGAGACCACGCCTGCAGGTGGCAAAACAAAATGAGAAACACAAACCCACAGGAGTGTTATCCTAAAATCACAGTGGCCTTGGGATCAGAGGGCTGGAGAAGGGTCTCTCTGCCCCAGCTCACACCATCCCTATTGCATCCAAGCCTCCCAACCTCCTACCCATGGAGGACTCTCCACAGTCTCTTTGGTTCCCAGGGCTGAAGGCCCAATGGTTGCAGATAAATCCTTGGTCCTGTCCCTCCTCAGTCCTTGACGTGTTCTCTCACAAGAGCAAAATGATCCCTCCCTTTAACAGGGTCTAGGAGCTTGAAAATCATTATTAATTTTCCTCTCTGCTTTTTCTTCTCCTGCCTAGGACACCCCCCTTTCCTCTTGTGTCTGCCTCTTCCATCCTCTCCTTAGACAAGTGGAATCCTGGATGTTTCTCCCACTGCCATCTTTCCTCTCAGCAGGAACAATCCTAGGCCAGGGCAAGAGGAGCAGGATGGCTCTTCTTAGAAGAGCTCACACCAGTCATGTGGCACCAGAGGCCCAGTCAGCCCCCAGTGTGTGCAAATCTTCTAGGAGGCCCAAGGGCTTGGGGGTAGAGGGACAAAGCCACCCCTGGGAGGAGAGTCTGAACTGGGGGAATCAGGAGGGAGCAGGTGGTGATGGTCCATAAAGGCAGCTACATAAGGATTCACCATGGAACTCTTGAGAACACACATGCCTGGCCCTACAGCTGACAAAGGTCGGGAGTGATTCTGATGTCCACCACCCCCCATCCCAAAGCTAACACCACAGAATCTCATGGGACCTGTGTCCATAACTCATACTGAAATCAAAGTGCCCTCTGCCTCCCTGGTCCACAGCAGCATTTCTTGAAAAGATGTTCCACAGCAAGCTGACAAAGCAAAGTGCAAAAGGATACTTGGGTTAGAGTTTGGTGTGACAGGAGCATGGGACACTAAGGTGGCTTCTCTGAGCTCCTGTGTCTTGTGGCTGTTCCGTGGGCACTGTGGGCTGGCTGGGCATCACTGTCATGTGGAACACAGTTTGGGAAATAGTGGTGCAGAGATGCCAGCCTGAGACATCAGAGTAGATAGCACTATATTCCTGAGATGTCTGATATGAGGGTCCAGACCCTTGGCTGATGAAGAACATACTTCTCCTGGGGGCTGAAAAGTTTTAGTGATTCACTGGGAGCTAGAGACCCCTTTAGGGTAGGGCAGTGCTCCCTGACAACAGCTGGCCCAGCCCTGTACTCTTCTTGCACTGTCCTCCAGATCCTGGCGGATCCCTACATAGTCCCTTTGGTATAGTGCAGGCATGGCCCTAATTCACTTCTACCTGTATCCACGCCCTCTGCAATGTGACCTTGTCAGTCCTCTCATGTAGGGATGGAGTCTATCTTTCTACTCCTTGATGCTAGGCTGGCCTTGTAACTTGCTTTGTCCCACAGAAAGAAGCAGGAGGAAAACTGCGCCAGTTTTGAGCCTATGCCCCAGAAGCCCACTCTCCCTCTCTCAGAACTCTGCTCAGGTATATGAAATGGGCTTGACTGCTGGAAGGTAAGAGACTCATAGAAGAGAACTGAGGTGCCCCAGCCAACAGCCGTAAACAGCTTATATGTACCCTGATGCGTATATAAGAGGGAATTCAGCCCATCTGAGCCAGCCCAAATTGCTGACCCACACAATCATGAGCTAAGTAAATAGTCGTATTTTAAGCTACTAAATTTTGGGATTGTATGTTACAAAGCAAATACTAACCAATAAGCCCTCTGAGGAACTGGGTTGTTCCCTGGGGTGAACTCATTTCCCTGGGGAATACCACCTTTGCCTCCTGTCCAAGAAAACCAGAGGGGCAACTCTAACCCTTACCCTCACTGGGAGGTCAGAAAGGCCCTATAACTCCAGGGTCCATGCATACCTGCTGTGTGGGTAGTGCCCAGTTCTGTGTCTTGCTCCTGATGTCCACTGCAGGTCAGAGGGCTGAGGGCCACCGTGTCAGATGAGGGCTGCAGGGGGCCACCCAGCCTCTTGAGGACAGCCCCAGAGCTGGGTGGCTGTGGGGCTTTCTTCGAACTCTGCACGAAGGAATATATGAATAAGGCAGTTGCTTCTCCCAGGAGCTGGCAAAGGGCAGCTTATGCTTGGGACGGCTCCTACAGGCCACAGCCCATGCCATGAAGCACAGGACCAAGGAAGCCCTTGCCTCGGCTTTGGTCATTGCCAGGACTTCTATCTGCAGGTGACTTTGAAGCCACCTCATAGAAAATCATCCTATGGGGGGCCCCTATTCATCTGTCTGGCCCTAAAGAAAGGTCCCCATCTTTGGGGCCACTGCACAGACCCCTTTCTTATGCTTCAAGTCCAAGTGGTGTCTCCTGGACACCTCACTGCCCACTCATCCTATCCCAATAGAATCAGTCATCTTAACCTGCAAACTTTACTGGCAATGATTACAGCTCCAAACATCCCCTGCTTCCCCCATCACCTCCTGCTCCCTCAATCTCCCTCATCTGGTCATCCCCGGATCCCTTGACCCAGCTCAACATCTCACATGGACCACTGCAAAGACCTCAGAATTGTGACCTCACAGCTGGCTGATGACAGAGGGGTGGGGGCTGCCACATAGTGAAGACCTGGTTGGCAGTCCGGGAGCTGGGGCAGATCCATATTGGGGGAGCCCTGGGGTTCTGAGCAGAGATTAGGCATGATTTGTGGGGGACTTCCAGAAGGCTGGGTGAGCAGAAGTGGGCAGACGGGAACACAAAAGCAGGAGGTTCAAGGTAGATCGTGAGGACACACCTCTCCCAGGGACTCTGGTGGCTGGGTGTCCTGGACAGGCATAGGGTAACTTGGCTCGTCCTCTCTGTAGCCATTGCAGGGGATGCTGGGGGCCACAGCAGGTGTGGTTGGCCCTGGAACCCCAGCAGGAACTGATGGCCGCTCCAGTGGGGATGGGGGGTTGTTCGGATTCCCTGAAGGACAAAGATATTGTGATGCCAAGGAGGAATTGGGGTGCTCTCAGTGACAAGAGAGGCCTGGGTGCTCCTAGAACTCCAGGTCCATGGCTATCAGTCCCCCACAGCATCAAACTCTATCCTGACGTGGGCAGTACTCCTCAGAGGAGACCAGCTTCATGAAGCAGGAGGCAGGTATCGGAGGGAGTGGAGGTGGAGAGGACAAGGAGAGGTAGGAGGAGTAGTGGGGGAAGTGAGAGTGTTGGGGGCACCTCACAGGCCTCTCACCACCCAGACTGTGTCAGCAGTCACCACTTCTCTTTCCCCAGGCATTCTGGGACACAGTGGCTTTCTTCTCCTCCTCATGGGTGGCTTTCACCACTAACTGACCCCTCACCTAAAGCTTCCTCCTCAGGCCTCCCCTTTGCCCCCACCATCCACGCCTGGCCCTACCACAGCTGTTTTTATCTGGGGGAATCACTGGTAATCTCCACAAATGAAGAGATGAGTTAGAAAGGAAGGAGGGGAGGGAGGAAGGGAGGGGGAGGAAAAAAAAAGAAAGGCAAACATGGGGATATTTTAAGGCTGTAAATCTGAGCAGTGTCTCAGGAATTGTCTCTAGTCTGAAATATATATAGGGCTGGTGTGAATTTTCTTCCTGCCTCAGCCCCTGAGACCCTGGCCTCAGCAGACCCCCTCTGAGTACTTGGCCTGGCAGGGAGCATTGAGAGGGCTTTGAGGGATAACTGGGCAGCTGCGGGGGTGGGAGGCAGCTAAGGAGGCTCTAGGGGAAACCAGTGGGAGGGGAAGAGATGAGGGGAAAGGGAGTAAGGAGCCCATGAGGAACAAAGAAGAGACAGTGAAGGGAGGGGGAGAGAAGAGATGAGCAGAGAGAGGGAAGGCAAACTGAGGGAGAGTAGACGGGAGGAAATGAGAAAAGCGTGGGAGGCAAACGTCACAGCCACAAAAATTAGAGGAGGCTCCATTTGCTGAGCACATGGAAGGTACCCAGCCCCAGCTAAGCACTCAACATGCCATCATCCCATGGTATCCACTGCAGCCCTACAAGGTAAATGTTGCCATTAGCCCCATTTTACAGAGAAGAAGACTGAGACTTAGGGAATAACGGGGCTTGGCCAAAGGGTTAATAAAGATTAATAAGTGGCAAAGCATGGATCTACACTCAGGTTTGTCCACTGCCCAGGAGTGATGGGAGGGAGGGTGAGAGATGAAGACAGCAGGTATGGGGTGAGAGGAGAGGGAGAGTGGAGGCCAGGGAATCAGACAGGAGTTCCAGAAGAAGGGCCAAGGTGGGAGGCTCACGTAGCAGGTTGCTCTGGTAGACTCGGTCCACTTCATCAGCGAGACTGGACAACTCACAGGCCCTCAGTGCCCCAATGAAGGAAGACACCCAGCCGTTCCTCCGCCGAAGGCTGTTGAAGAGGTCCCAGAGAGTGCCCTGGTTCCCCCAGCGCTCATAGGAGGCCCGCAGTCGGTCCTGAAAGACACAGCCCTGCCACCAAGCTCAAGCCTGGTAGCCCTAACCCCCTCCCCACTCTGGAGGGGACAGCTGCAGATGGAGGTACCTAGAAAGCTACAAGATGGAAGCAACCATCTGAAACTGAGTCAGAGCCCAGGACAAGGCCAGAGTTTGAGCCCAAGTTTAAAGGCCCAGGAAATAGGCCTTACTGTGTCCCAGGCTCTCTGCTCAGGGCTTTGCATGAATTATCTTATTTAATGCTATTATTACCCCTACTCTACTGATGAGGAAACTGAGGCTTAGCACATACAAACAAGCAACCAGATAGCAGAAACAAAAACCCACAGGAAAAAAAAAAAAAAAAAACTCACAGAAAACATTTACTGCAGAACTAAATGGCAAGGTATTCCCACAAACACCAAAATACAAGAGGGAGGAGCCAAACCCTACCAGCCACAAACTCACATACCACCGGTATCTGCATGGAGGAAGCAGAGGGAGGCCTCAGGGTTCAATGTGAGGACAGCTAAAACTGGGAGGGGCCAGGCTCACTTCACTAGGGGCCCACAGCAAGTGCTGAGGGAGCTAGCACAGTCTGGCTCCCAAAGACTCTCAAAGTTGAGCCCCAGGCTCCCTGCCAGGATGGGTCCCATGACTAGGAGAATGCAATTGAAACTAAACAGGAACAAGGACAAAAGAGATAAAGAAAAAGAAGGTTCCGATTAAGGTGGGTGAGTGGTCCCAAGCCCAGAAATCTCAGTGCCATATTTTGGAGCACTATACCAAAACGACACAAGAGGGAGCTCAGTGAGGTTGGAAAGGACACCCTGAGCCACACTTCATTCTGAAAGTTAGAAAACTGTCAAGGATGGGAAGCAAGATAAAACAGAGAAGGAAGGAGTTGGTCCTGGCTTGGGAGAAGCTCTGAATTCCACAGCCCTGCCCCCAGTCCATGCCTGGTTGTCACGCCCCGGCTCACCTGGTCACTTATTGTGAGGCAGGATAGGTAAGGCAGAATCTCCAGAACATCAATATTGCAAAAATTGCCATGATGGTTGCGGATATACTGATAAGTCTTGTCCTCAGCAAACGTCATCGCTGTCTGGGTTCTGAAGTGGCAGAGGGCTCTGGCCCATGAAGGGTGGATGGACTGAGAGAGAGGAAAAAAGACTGGAAGAAAACAGACCACACATGGCAACAGAGTTGGGAGTGGAGTTGGACAAAAGGCAATTCTCTCTTTCTTTTTCAACTCTTTGGAATTTTTGCTCTTTTTTTTAATCATCCTATTTTACTGCCTAAGTCTCAGAGGCCCTCAACGAATTTGCCTAAAAACAAATTGGTGAAAAAAAAAAAATCAGATCTAGAAGACCTAGGGCCCATTTCTGCCCTGCAGGTTTGTCATTGTTGGGGAGAGCTCTGGCTCCTGCCCCATTATCCCCAGGTCTGAATGTGCCCCTAGCTTCTGATAGCAAAAGGGCACCACCTAGAAGTGCTGCTCCTTTGGAGTATACTGAGGGGGAAGGGGAGGAGAGGGAGGAGGAGGGGTAGGAGGGAGAGGATGGGGAAGAGGAGAAGGCACCCAACATAATAATAGGATCTATCCTATTCTTACCGTGAAGAAAATGAAGTACCAAGGAATTAAGGGGACTTGCTAGTGAGTAGAAGAGCAAAGAACTGAGGTCTTCAGGATCTGGGATCAGGTTCTTCCCAGAACATGACTGCAGGCCCACCATTACACTAAAGCTTGCTACACACATTTTTTAAATTAAAAAAAAAATTTTTTTTTAAATTTTTGGCTGTGTTGGGTCTTCATTGCTGCACACGGGCTCTCTCTAGTTGCAATGAGCGGGGGCTACTCTTCGTTGAGGTGCACAGGCTTCTCATTTTGGTGGCTTCTCTTGTTGCAGAGCACGGGCTCTAGGCGCACGGGCTTCAGTAGTTGTAGCACACGGGTTCAGTAGTTGTGGCTCGCAGGCTCTAGAGCTCAGGCTCAGTAGCTGTGGCGCATGGGCTTAGTTTCTGCGCAGCATGTGGGATCTTTCCGGACTAGGGCTCGAACCTGTGTCCCCTACATTGGCAGGCAGATTCTTAACCACTGCACCACCAGAGAAGCCCTACATACATATTTTTTCGGTAGGAGGCTGAGTTCCACTTCTGGGTGTGACCCCAGGCAAGTTATCAGCCTTTTCCAGGCTTGTCCTCACCCCTAAAATGGCTCAGAGAGGTTGTTTTGACAATACAGTAGTTCAGCCTTATAAGCCTGAAATTTAAAAGTACCCCCAATACAGTCAATTGCCGCAGGTTGCTTATGTAGCACTTAACACAATTTTCAATTATAGATCTGTTTGTTTGCTTGTTTCTTATTTGCCTTTCTCATGGGAGAGAGCTGCAGGGAATAAGACAGACAAGATCTCTGCCACCATCCAATTTACATTCTACTGGAATGAGACAGATAACAAATCAGAAAACATATACATAAATAAGAATTCCAGACAGTAATAAAGGTTACAGAGAAAATAAAGCAGATGGTGAGACAGAGCCCCTGAAGAAGGGCATGCTGCTTGAACTGGGATGGGGAGGGAAGCTTTTCTGAACTGACATTTGAGCTGAACTCGAATGTAAGATCAGTGTTTTGGGCAGAGGGCACAGCAAGTGAGAAGTCCTAAGGTGAAACAAGCTTGGCATGTTTGAAGAATAGAAAGTAGATTGGAGTTGTCCAGGTTTAGAAAGCTAGGGGGAGGGGCAGAGTTCAAGTCAAGGAGGTTGGGAAGGGCCACTAATGTAGGGCATTATAGGAAGGGACTTTGGGTTTTATTTGGAGTGAAACAGGGAGCCATTGGAGGGCTCTGAGCAGGAAAGGGAGAGGATTTGATTTGATTTGACTTATTTGATTTATGTTAAAGACCTCTGTGGTGGTTGTGAGGATCCTGGACTGGGCAGGAGGCAGGACGGAAGCAGGGAGACAAGTCAGGAGGCCACAGCAGGGAATACATGATGGGTATGGCCAGGATGGTAACCATGAAGGCGGCAAGAGATGGCTGGATTCTTGGTATTTTGTGGATATGGGAGGTGAAGGAGAGAGAAGAATCAAGGCACTAGGTGGATGGAGGGTGCCACTTAGCAAGCCAGAGAGTCTGGGGGAGAAGCAGTGGTGCAGAGAGGACTCCAGAGTTCCATTTTGAACAAGTGAAGCTTGAGATGCTATTGGATGTCCAAAGGGGTTTTCAGGGAGGCAAGTGGGCAGAGGAGAGGGGCAGGCTGGAGTAGAAGCTTGGATGTCAAGCTTGGGTGGGACCTCTAAGAGAAGTGCTGCAGAGTAGAGAGTGCCCAGAAGCTGCTGAGGCCACCAGTCCCCTGCCACATGGGAAATGGAGCAGCAGTCCTGCCTACCTGCAGCCCACCAGCCTCACAGCCACATGCTGCATGACCTGCTTTGCCAACCACCAGGTGCTACATTCCTGGTGGGGCGAGTACCAGTGACAGAAATCAAGAGGATCAGAGAGGTGGGGCGGGGGAACAACTCTGTGGTGGCGAACAGATCCCTCCTTCCCACCCATGGGACCCAGAGAAGTACCAGGAGAGAGTCAGGTGATACATTCTTCTGCATCCCAGCCTCAGCCTTTGAGGCAAAGAGTTTGGGGAGTACGGGTGTATGTAATGGTCCAACCAAAAAGAAAGGAAGCCCATATTTGTTCACATTTATTGAGGGTCCACTATAGGCAGGCACATCCTAAGTTTCTTTCATTTAATTCTTGCCACAATCCCAAGAGGACAAGTGATGCCAAGTTGCACAGCTGACCAGTGGCCTAACAGGATTTGAACCCAGGACTTGCTGCCTCATTGCAGCTCACCATACACCTTGCAGGGCTTAGAGACCCCTGCGGCAAGTGAGACTCACACAGCCCCCTGCCTTCATGCCCTGGAAGGGGCCAAGGCCACTGCCTGGGTGAGGGGGGTCGCTAAGTGACTGTGTGCCTGGGAAGATGCACTATTTAGTCCCTTCTCTTGCGAGGTATGGAAATCTTTCGGACACGTCTGAGGACGTTCTAACCCTGCCCTCCACAACAGCCGGGTTCTCAGGTTCTTCCAGATGTCCTTCCAGATGTTTTTGAGCCTCCAAACGAAGAATGTCGGTTTTGTTTTTTCCAGTGTTTTCCAGGCACCTCCTTCCGGTCTCAGATAAGATGTGGGGCGGATAGTTCCTGACCGTCGCGTCTAGGAGAGTTCTGACCCGACTGCACCAGAAGCTGAGTTCAGAGCGCTCCGCCCTCCCGGAAGGGGCGAGGCCTCACAGTCTCCGCTCCTATTCCTGAATTCCCGGGCCAGACCCAGGTCCGCGGAGGGCCGGGAGACTGTTCTGAACCACCGAAAACAGCCAAGACCCAAGGGAGGGCGGCAGTCCGCGACCCCCAAAAGCGCGGCCGCCAGAGATTGGCGCACCCGGGCTAGGCCTCGCCTGGGAGTCACCCTGGGCCTGTGGGCAACTGGAGAAGCTCAGTAGCCAGCGCCCTTCTCCTTCCGGCCCAACCTCCCCTCCAGCCCGAGCAGGCGCCCGCGCCACCCACCTCCCGAGCCCCCGGTGCTGGATGCGGTGCACGGAGCTCTCGCTGCCCCGAACACCCTGTGCGTTAGTACTGCTCTTCCCAGCTCCCCGCGCGCCCCAAGCCCCGTGCACCCCGGCGGACTCCTAGTCCCACTCGGCTCCTGCGCCGCGTACCACCTCCCCGAAAGGCATCTGTGCGCCCTGAGTCCAGAGGACCGAGCTCCCAAGGTGACGATCTTACCTTGGGTAGCCACGACCCGGCGACCTGCCTCCAGTCGCGGACAGCCGGGAACCCTCCCCTGCAGGGAGGGAAGGGCAGGGGGTAGGGCCGCGCGGCCATTGGGCAGACAGCGGGGGCGGGCACTTGGCCTCGGTTTGCGGGGCCTCGAGGCTCTGGACGCGCGCTCGGGACAGATCTGGGTTCCTACTAAGTCGACGAAAGTGCAGATGATCTTCTTTCCGTCTTCGTCTCGAGCAACTTACAGGGGAAGCCCAGGGTCTGACTAGAAACCAAGTAGAAACCGTGGTGGGCTCGATCCCGACGCTTCCCACGCGAAGCTACCCCCTCCTTCCGCCGAGTAATTTGAGGGGTGAGGGTCTTTATGTAGTTCGCTCCTGGACGCCCAGGGCCTAAGCACACAGTCAGTGCTCAATAAACGTCCGGTGTCACGCAGAGTTCACAAGGGTATGAGTGCCCAGCCAGGCGACACTCATTCTGGACCTGAGGAGGCAGGATCGGGGCATGCAGCTGTATGCAGGGCAGGGGCGCCAAGGTTGGCTCGCCCGGCTCGCAGGGTGTAGGCCTTGAGTGCTGCGTGGGAAAGGCCTCCTCCGATCAATGATTTAGGGCGGTACCTCACGGCAGTGCTCGCCTACCGCCTCGCCCTTCCTCTGCTGGGCCAGAGGCCAGCAATTATTGAGTGCCCACTGTGTTCCAGGTACAGACTTAAAGTCTTATACCTTAGGGCCCATTAAATATCGCAAAATAACCAGGTAGAGGTTTATTTTTTCCTATTTTAAAGAAAGATTAAAAGATTTGGAAAAAAAAAAAAAGATTTGGAAAAACGTCTGGCAGTTCTTAAGTTAAACATATGCCAACCCTATCACCCAGCAATCACTCCTGGTTGACCTACGAGTCCACCTGGAAACATGCACAATAGATAATGTTCATAGTGGCTGTATTGACATAGGCAAACTCTGGAAACAACCCAAATGTCCATCAATAGAATGGAGAGACAAACTGTGGTGTACACAGAAGTGAAAAACAACAAAGGCGAAAAACTATCGATACAACATGCATGAATCTTACCAGGATGAATGGGCAACATGGCTAAACAAGCCCAGCACAAAAAGTACATGCTGTCTGTTTCAGCCACAAGGTACGATAAGGTTCAAAAACAGGCAAAACTCGTCTACATAAACAGAAATCATATCACTGTTTACCTCTGGGGAATGTTGAGGAGCGGGTACAAAAGAGCCTTCTGGAGTGATGGAAATGATTCAATATCTTGATGTGAGTGGTGGGTACCTGGGCTTGCACATATGTAAAAATACATCATCTGTACACTTAAGATTGTTACACTTTATAGGACTTCCCTGGCGGTCCAGTGGTGAAGACTTTGCCTTCCAATGCAGGGGGTGCAGGTTCGATCCCTGGTCGGGGAGCTAAGACCCACATGCCTCGTGGCCAAAAAAAGGCCAAAACATAGAACAGAAGCAATGCTGTGACAAGTTCAATAAAGACTTAAAAAAAAAAGTCACATCAAAAACAATTCTTTTAGAAAAAGTGTTGTTACACTTTATACTGCAACTTTGAAAAGAAAGACAGGGCTTCCCTGGTGGTGCAGTGGTTAAGAATCCACCTGCCAATGCAGGGGATGGGTTTGAGCCCTGGTCCTGAAAGATCCCACATGCCACGGAGCAACTAAGCCCCTGTATCACAACTACTGAGCCTGCATTCTAGAACCCACGAGCCACAACTACTGAACCCCTGTACCACAACTATTGAAGCCCACACACCTAGATCCCATGCTCCGGAACAAGAGAAGCCACCGCAATGAGAAACCTGGGCACCTCAACAAAGAGTAGCCCCCGCTCGCTGTAACTAGAGAAAGCCAGTGCGCAGCAACGAAGACCCAACACAGCCAAAAATAAATAAATAATAAATTTTTTCAAAATAATAAAAAAAAATTTTAAAAACTTAAAAAATAAAGACAGACAACTGAGGGCTAAGAGGTTTGGCTGAGATCACTTGCAAATGCCTGAGCACACACCTGTCTCCAAAATCAGTGGTACCAAACTGAATCGTAGAAAGATGTCTGAACACCATTCAGATGAGATTTTATTACTTTATGTAGTAGCCCTGTGGATATTTCACAACATTCAGCATTTACAAAATGTTGTTAACATCACACCTGAACTCAACTGTGATAAAGCCAGCTCAGCCAAGACAGGGTGAATGTTGATTAGTTTGAGAATTTACTCCTGCTTGCTACCCACCCCAAATTCAGTGACCTCATATCTAATTCTTGCAGGAAGACCATTGGGAGTATGGTGACTGGCTTTCAAATGCAGTTGTCATCCTCTGTCTTTGCTGGACCTTACAAGGCTTTAAAAAATACAGCTTCCTGAAAAACACAATGAGATACTGACTTACTGCATTTGGGCTGATCTAACAAAAATACCATAGGCTGGGTGGCTTACACAACAAACATTTATTTCTTGGTTCTGGAGGCTGGGAAGTCCAAGATCAAGGTGCCAACAGATTAGGTGTCTGGTAAGGGCTGTCTTCCTTGTTCACAGACTCAGTCTTCTCACTGTGTCCTCAGAAGGCAGAAGGAGCAAGGGAGCTCTCTTAAAAAAGCACTAATTCTACGGACTTCCCTGGTGGTGCAGTCGTTAAGAATCCGCCTGCCAGAGATAAACCCACGCACATATGGTCACCTTACCTTTGATAAAGGAGGCAAGAATATACAATGGAGAAAAGGCAGCCTCTTCAATAAGTGGTGCTGGGAAAACTGGACAGCTAATATAAAAGAATGAAATTAGAACACTCCCTAACACCATACACAAAAATAAACTCAAAATGGATTAAAGACCTAAATGTAAGGCCAGACACTATAAAACTCTTAGAGGAAAACATAGGCAGAACACTCTATGACATAAATCACAGAAAGATCCTTTTAGACCCACCTCCTAGAAAATGGAAATAAAAGCAAAAATAAATAAATGAGACCTAATGAAACTTAAAAGCTTTTGCACAGCAAAGGAAACCATAAACAAGATGAAAAGACAACCCTCAGAATGGGAGAAAATATTTGCAAACGAAGCAACTGACAAAGGATTAATCTCCAAAATATACAAGCAGCTCATGCAGCTCAATATCAAAAAAACAAACAGGGCTTCCCTGGTGGCGCAGTGGTTAAGAATCTGCCTGCCAATGTAGGGGACACTGGTTTGAGTCCTGGCCCGGGAAGATCCCACATGCCGCAGACTAAGCCCATGCACCACAACTACTGAGCCTGAGCTCTAGAGCCCGCGAGCCACAACGACTGAGCCCGCGTGCCACAACTACTGAAGCCCGCGCGCCTAGAGCCCGTGCTCTGCAACAAGAGAAGCCACGACAATCAGAAGTCCTCGCACTGCAAGGAAGAGTAGCCCCCGCTCGCCGCAACTAGAGAAAGCCCATGCACAGAAACGAAGACCCAACACAGCCAATAAATAAATAAATAAATATTTTTTTAAAGAACCCAAAGCAAAAATGGGCAGAAGACCTAAACAGACATTTCTCTAAAGAAGGTACACAGATTGACAACAAACACACGAAACGATGCTCAACATCACTAATCGTTAGAGAAATGCAAATCAAAATTACAATGAGGTATCACCTCACACCAATTAGAATGGCCATGATCAAAAAATCTACAAACAGGGCTTCACTGGTGGGGCAGTGGTTGAGAGTCCGCCTGCCGATGCAGGGGACACAGGTTTGTGCCCCGGTCCGGGAAGATCCCACATGCCGTGGAGCGGCTGGGCCCGTGAACCATGGCCGCTGAGCCTTTGCGTCTGGAACCTGTACTCCGAAACGGGAGAGGCCACAACAGTGAGAGGCCCGCGTACCGCAAAAAAAAAAAAAAAAAAAAAAA
>NW_021703769.1:29912590-29960628 GCF_005190385.1 Monodon monoceros | reverse complement strand
ACAGTGAGAGGCCCGCGTACCGCAAAAAAAAAAAAAAAAAAAAAATCTACAAACAATAAATGCTGGAGAGGGTGTGGAGAAAAGGGAACCCTCTTGCACTGTTGGTGGGAATGTAAATTGATACAGCCACTATGGAGAACAGTATGGAGGTTCCTCAAAAAACTAAAAATAGAACTACCATACAACCCAACAATCCCAGTACTGGGCATATACCCTGAGAAAACCATAATTCAAAAAGAGTCATGTACCACAATGTTCATTGCAGCTCTATTTACAATCACCTGGACATGGAAGCAACCTAAGTGTCCATCAACAGATGAATGGATAAAGAAGATGTGGCACATATATACAATGGAATATTACTCAGCCATAAAAAGAAACAAAATTGAGTTATTTATAGTGAGGTGGATGGACCTAGAAACTGTCATACACAGAGCAGTAAGTCAGAAAGAGAAAAAAAATACCATATGTTAGCACATATATATGGAATCTAAAAAAAAAAAAAGGTTCTGAAGAACCTAGGGGCAGGACAGGAATAAAGATGCAGACATAGAGAATGGACTTGAGGACACAGGGAGGGGGAAGGGTAAGCTGGGACGAAGTGAGAGAGTGGCATGGACATATATACACTACCAAATGTAAAATAGCTAGTGGGAAGCAGCCGCATAGCACAGGAAGATCAGCTCGGTGCTCTGTGTCCACCTAGAGGGGTGGGATAGAGAGGGTGGGAGGGAGATGCAAGAGGGAGGAGATATGGGGATATATGTATATGTATAGCTGATTCACTTTGTTATACAGCAGAAACTAACACACCATTGTAAAGCAACTACACTCCAATAAAGATGTTTAGAAAAAAAGAATCCACCTGCCAATGCAGGTGACATGGGTTCGAGCCCTGGTCTGGGAAGATCCTACATGCCGTGGAGGAACTAAGCCTGCAAGCCACAACTACTGAGCCCACGTGCCACAACAACTGAAGCCCACGCGCCTAGAGCCCGTGCTCCCCAACAAGAGAAGCCACCACAGTGAGAAGCCCACGCACTGCAAGGAAGAGTAGCCCACACTCGCCGCAACTAGAGAGTGTCCACGCACAGCAATGAAGACCCAGTGCAGTCAAAAATAAGGAGAAAAACCATATGATCATCTCAATAGATGCAGAAAAAACTTTTGACAAAATTCAACACCCATTTATGATAAAAACTCTCCAGAAAGTGGGCATAGAGGGAACCTACCTCAACATAATGAAGGCTGTATATGACAAACCCACAGCAAACATCATTCGCAATGGTGAAAAACTGAAAGCATTTCCTCTAACATCAAGAACAAGGCAAGGATGTCCACTCTCACCACTATTATTCAACATAGTTTTGGAAGTCCTAGCCATGGCAATCAGAGAAGAAAAAGAAATAAAAGGAATACAAATTGGAAAAGAAGAAGTAAAACTCTCACTGTTTGCAGATGACATGATACTATAAATAGAGAATCCTAAAGATGCCACCAGAAAACTACTAGAGCTAATCAATGAATTTGGTAAAGTTGCAGGACACAAAATTAATGCACAGAAATCTCTTGCATTCTTATATACTAATGATGAAAATTCTGAAAGAGAAATTAAGGAAACACTCCCATTTACCATTGCAATAAAAAGAATAAAATACCTAGAATAAACCTACCTAGGGAGACAAAAGACCTGTATGCAGAAAACTATAAGACACTGATGAAAGAAATTAAAGATGATACCAACAGATGGAGAGATATACCATGTTCCTGGATTGGAAGAATCAATATTGTGAAAATGACTACATTACCCAAAGCAATCTAAAGATTCAATGAAATCCCTATCAAATTACCAATGGCATTTTTTACAGAACTAGAACAAAAAATCTTAAAATTTGTATGGAGACACGAAAGAGCCCGAATAGCCAAAGCAGCCTTGAGGGAAAAAAGCAGAGCTGGAGGAATCAGACTCCCTGACTTCAGACTACGCTACAGTAATCAAGACAATATGGTACTGGCACAAAAACATAAATATATGTCAATGGAACAAGATAGAAAGCCCAGAGATAAAGCCACACACCTATGGTCAACTAATCCATGACAAAGGAGGCAAGGATATACAGTGGAGAAAAGACAGTCTCTTCAATAAGTGGTGCTGGGAAAACTGGGCAGCTACATGTAAAAGAATGAAATTAGAACACTCCCAAACACCATACACAAAAATGAAACCAAAATGTATTAGAGACCTAAATGTAAGACCAGACACTATAAAACTCTTAGAGGAAAACATACGCAGAACACTCTTTGACATAAATCACAGCAAGATCTTTTTTGATCCACCTCCTAGAGTAATGGAAAGAAATACAAAAATAAACAAATGGGACCTAATGAAACTTAAAAGCTTTTGCACAGCAAAGGAAACCATAAACAAGATGAAAAGACAACCCTCAGAATGCGAGAAAATATTTGCAAACGAATCAACAGACAAAGGATTAACCTCCAAAATATATAAACAGCTCATGCAGCTCAATATTTTAAAAATAAACAACCCAATCCAAAAATGGGCAGAAGATCTAAATAGACATTTCTCCAAAGAAGACATACAGATGGCCAAGAAGCACATGAAAAGCTGATCAACATCACTAATTATTAGAGAAATGCAAATTAAAACTGCAATGAGGTATCACCTCACACCGGTTAGAATGGGCATCATCCGAAAATCTACAAACAGCAAATGCTGGAGAGGGTGTGGAGAAAAGGGAACCCTTTTGCACTGTTGGTGGGAATGTAAATTGATACAGCCACTATGGAGAACAGTATGGAGGTTCCTTAAAAAACTAAAAATAGAATTACCATATGACCCAGCAATCCCACTACTGGGCATATACCCAGAGAAAACCATAATGCAAAAAGACACATGCACCCCAATGTTCACTGCAGCACTATTTACAATAGCCAGGTCATGGAAGCAACCTAAATGCCCATTGACAGATGACTGGATAAAGAAGATGTGGTACACATATACAGTGGAATATTACTCAGCCATAAAAAGGAACGAAATTGGGTCATTTGTAGAGATGTGGATGGATCTAGAGACTGTCATACAGAGTGAAGTAAGTCAGAAAGAAAAACAAATATCATATATTAACGCATATATGTGGAACCTAGAAAAATGGTACAGATGAACTGGTTTGCAGGGCAGAAATTGAGACACAGATGTAGAGAACAAACGTATGGACACCATGGGGGGAAAGCAGCGCGGGGGTGGGGAAGGGGTGGTGTGATGAACTGGGAGATTGGGATTGACATCTATACACTGATGTGTATAAAATGGATGACTAATAAGAACCTGCTGTATAAAAAAATAAATAAAATTCCAAAAAAAAAAGCACTAATTCTATTCATGAGGGCTTCACCCTTATGATCTAATCACCTCCCAAAGACCCCACCTCCAAATACCGTCACATTGGGGATTAGTTTTCAATATATGAATGGGGGGGGGTGGAGCAAACAAAACCAGTCTACAGCAAATGTCAACCAGCTATTATAGAAGAAACAAACAAAATGAGGTGTCAGCAAGGATATGGAGAAATTGGAACCTTTATACATTTCGGGTGGGAATGTGAAATGGTGCGGCTGCTATGCAAAACAGTACGGCAGTTCCTCAAAAAAGTAAAAATAGGCGGGGCAGCCCGGAGCGTGTCGGGAGTGGGCCCCGAGGCCCAAGCCGCGGGACGCGAGCAAAGGCCGCGCGGAGGTATCAGGGCCCAGCCCGGCTGTCCTAGCCGCCACCATGGGCATCAAATTTTTAGAAGTTATCAAACCTTTCTGTGCAGTTCTACCAGAAATTCAGAAACATGAAAGGAAAATCAAGTTTGGAGAGAAGGTACTACGGACTGCTATAACTCTCTTCATCTTCTTAGTATGCTGTCAGATACCACTGTTTGGAATCATGTCATCAGATTCTGCAGATCCTTTCTACTGGATGAGAGTTATTCTTGCATCCCACAGAGGAATGTTAATGAAATTGGGTATCTCCCCTATTGTAACATCTGGTTTGATTATGCAGTTGTTAGCTGGAGCCAAAATCATTGAAGTTGGAGATACACCCAAAGATAGAGCCCAGAGTTGGAGATACACCCAAAGATAGAGCCCTATTCAATGGAGCCCAGAAACTATTTGGTATGATCATTACCATTGGGCAAGCCATTGTGTATGTCATGACGGGCATGTACGGGGATCCCGCTGAAATGGGTTCTGGAATCTGTCTCCTTATCATCATTCAGTTGTTTGTTGCTGGTTTGATTGTGCTGCTGTTAGATGAGCTGCTACAGAAGGGTTACAGCTTGGGGTCTGGGATTTCCCTCTTTATTGCCACCAACATCTGTGAAACCATTGTCTGGAAGGCCGTTAGTCCTACTACCATTAACACTGGCAGAGGTACCGAGTTTGAGGGTGCAGTCATAGCTCTCTTTCATTTACTGGCCACCAGGATAGCAGCATTATTCACAATAGCCACAAGGGAGAAGCAACCCAAATGTCTATTGATGGATGAATGGATAGAACAAAATATAGTATATACATACAATGGAATATTATTTAGCCTTAAAAAGGACGAAAATTCTAACATACGCTATAACATGGATGAACTTTGACAGCATTATACTAAGTGAAATAAGCCAGTCACAAAAGGACAACTGTATGACTCCACTTACATAAGGGATCTAGAGTAGTCAAATTCACAGAGTAGAAAGTAGAATGGTGATTGCCAGGGACTTGAGGCAATGGAGAATGGAGAGTTAGGGTCTAATGGGTAGAGAGTTTCAGCTGGGGAAGAGGAAAAAGTTCTGGAATGGATGATGGTGATGAAAGCACAATGTAAATGTACTTAATGCCACAGAACTTTACAATTAAAACTGGTTAAAATGGTAAATTTTACATTATGTATATTTTGCCACAATAAAAATCCAGGTCTAGGTAGTTTCCTGCCACCTTTTTCAGGGAACCAAAGGAGGGCACAACATCACCTCTATGGTATTCTTGCTAAAACTCATAATCTGAGGAAACCCAAAATAAGGAACATTCAACAGCTGTCCTACACAATACCATAGCCACTTGCCACATATAGCTATTTTAATTAAAATTAAATAAAATGTAAAATTCATTTGTTATAAAGCAGAAACTAACACACCATTGTAAAGCAATTATACCCCAATAAAGATGTAAAAAAAAAAAAAAGTAAAATTCAGTTCCTCATCCCCACTAGCCACATTTCAAATGCTATTTTCATGTGGCTAATGACTATCATATTGGACAGCATAGATATAGAGTATTTCTATCATCACTGAAAGTTCTATTGGCCAGTTTCTTTAAAGTTGTATTGGACAGCACTGATCTATAGAATAACTCTCCAAAAATGTGAAGGACATGAAAGACAAGGAAAGACTGAGGAACTGCTCCAGATTAAAGGAGAATAAAGAAACATAACAACTAAAAGCAATGTGGGATTCTGGGTTGGACCCTGAAACTGAAAAAGGACATCAGTGGAACAAATGATGAACTCTTACTAAGGCCTTTGGATTAGTTAATATTCTATTACGGTTAATTTTCTGGTTTTGGTCATTGTACTGTGGTTATGTAAGATGTAAACATTTGTATTATTTTTGCAACTGTTTCGTAAGTCTGAAATTATTTGAAAATGAAAATTTTTAAGTGAAATTTAAAAATCATCTTTTGACTCTATCCAGCTATTTATATTATCTTTCACTGTTGACTGCATCCCACCCTATTTCATGAATAAAATTTATTGATCATTGTGCATTTATTAGGGGAAAGGCAAGTCCAGAGAGTGATCTATACCACAGGTTGCCCCCCGCTCCATTGAGGTCCTAGGAGGCCCCCTCACCAGTAAAGTTCATCCCCAGGCAGGTGGCCCATGTCTCCAGACCAGTGCTCCAAGGAAGGCTGTGGCTCACATGCTATGACTCAGCAACCACCAGCTCATGTTTCCCCCCAGAGACCAAAGTCAGGCCCAAAGATAGTGCCAGAGGGCCCCAAAAATGTACATGTTCAAATGTCTAAGTTCCTTCAGGGGACTCTCCAAACTGAAAAACAAAATATAATCCCTGCCTTTACAACCTCATTTCAAGTAATAAGTTTTAAAATTGTTATTCTTTAAACTATTTTATTTTTTCACACTGTCAACTTTATTATGAAAAATTAATACATGCTTATAAAGTTAGTATGGGGAAAAACAGAAACGTTTGAGGAAGAAAACCAAAATTCATACTTATAATCCACCACCCAGAAAAAACTACTGGTAACACTCTGGTGTCTTTTCTTCTAGTATTTTCTCTTCTACAGTGCCGGATCTCTGAGTCCTCTGGCTTCCTGGAATCACCCTTGCCTCGCCCAGCCACATGGGAAGGACATAAAAGGGTCTGGTCTGGTATGAGTCCACCTTACCTCTCAGGGGTCTCAGGAGGAGGAAGGGACTTGGTCTGTGTCAGCTCATGGGTCCGATCCCTGCTGCAGCCAGCGCCTCTGGGGCTATCCAGCCCCCTATGGTCAGTGTGGCCTCACCAACCTCAGGACATTGTGTTACTCATCACCTGCCACTCAGGGGCTGCCATCCTGCCCTTCCTTTCTGAGAACTACTGACATAAGTTGCTTGGCAACAGACATTTACTTGCAGTTTGGGGAAAAACAGGGAAATGAGTGCATGGGTAGGACATGCCTTCAAAGTTAGATATTGGAGTTCCTAAAATTCACACACCTCCCCCAACACAGAAGGCCATTCCCTGGCCACATCCCTCCAAGACCCCAGCTTCCTGTCACCCTTATTGGTGCCTGACTTGCTTTCAGGCCCTCTTGCTGTCTCTTTTCCTAGGGCCCCTCCCCCAGGATCTGAAGCTCAGTGCAGAAAACAGAAATCACTGTAGGTATTATGTGCACAAAAGGTTTTTGTTTCTTGAAGCATGATTTACATTTCGTGAAATACATCCATTTTAACTGTGAAAATTGATTACTTTTTATCCAAGTAAATACCTGTGTAACCAGCTCCTAGATCAAGATCTAGGATATTTCCATCTCCCCAGAAAGTTCCCTTGTACTCCTTTTTCAGTCTCCATCCTCAGTCACTATTCTGATTCCATCATCATTGTTTAGTTTTGCCTGATCTTGAATTTAATATAAATGGAATCATATAATACATACTGTTTTGTCTCTGGCATCTTTTACACAACATTGTTGACATCCATCTATGTTGTTCCGTGTGTCAGGAATTTCTCTTTCATTGCTGAGCAGTATCCCATTATATGAATATATCACAATTTGTTTATTTATTCTACTTTTAGTGGAATATTCAGCCTTTTCGGGGTTTAGGCTATTAGGAATAAAGCTGCTATGAACATTCACATATAAGTCTTTTTGTGGAGTTATGCACGCATTTAAGAATTGGTGAACAAGAGGGTAGGGTATGTTTAGCTTTATTAGAAGCTTCCAACCAATTCTCCAAAGTGGTTGCACCACTTTATACTACCACCAGCAAGTATATCGATGGATCCAGGTTCTCCAGCACAGTCCTCTTCTTCACCAACACTTGGCAGAGTCAGTTTTTTCACAGGAAGGAATTTCATACAGGGAATTAGCTGG
Source organism: Monodon monoceros (assembly GCF_005190385.1). NCBI lineage: Eukaryota > Metazoa > Chordata > Mammalia > Artiodactyla > Monodontidae > Monodon > Monodon monoceros. The sequence continues at coordinate 29,952,978 of NW_021703769.1, read as the reverse complement.
TGCAAAATGGTGAGGGGGAATGGAGAAGCAGGAGTCAGAAGGCTGCCACTGGAGTAACTGAGTTCAACAGCACATTACCATAACCATGGTCAGAACTGAGGAGGCCACTGCTGCCACCCTCAGCTCCACATGGCTCTGTCTCAACATCTGGTTGATGCAGGAATATGCTGAGTCCGGCTGCTGAGACTGGCTCTAGACCTTGCATCTCTGTGTCCTTGCTGTCAGCATAAGTGACAGCAGGAAGATGGCCTCTGCCCCCCACCCCCAATCTCTGGTGGGGCATCTAATTGTCAGACCTTAATACTCATAACTCTAGCTGCAAAAGAATCCAGGAGGGACTTCCCTGGCGATTCAGTGGTTAAGACTCCACACTCCCAATGCAGGGGGCACGAGTTCGATCCCTGGTCGGGGAACTAAGATCCCACATGCTGCACAGCGTGGCCGAAAAAAAAAATCTGGGAAATGCAGTTTCTTACTTTCTAGCCTCTGTCCAACATAGGAAAACACTCTAGAAGGAGGCAGAGGGAGCCAGTTGTATCAGTTGGCTTTTGCTGAGTAAAAAAGCTACCCCAGGGACTTCCCTGGTGGCACAGTGGTTAAGAATTCGCCTGCCAATGCAGGGGACACGGGTTCAAGCCCTGGTCTGGGAAGATCCCACATGCCGCGGAGCAGCTGGGCCCGTATGCCACGACTGCTGAGCCTGCGCTCTACAGCCCGTGAGCCACAACTAGAGAAAGCCTGTGCGCAGCAATGAAGACCCAACACAACCTAAAATAAATTTAAAAAAAAAAAAAAAAAGCTACCCCAACATGTAACAGACTAAAATAGCAACCACTTATTTAGCTCACAATTCTGTGGGTTGGTGATTTGGGGCTGGGCTTAGCTAGGTAGTTCTCATCTTATCTGAGCTCACTCATGACTTTGAAGTCAGTTGCCAATTCTGTTGGGAACTGACTGGCCTAGGATGGGCTCAGCTGAGATGGATCATCTCTGCCCATGTGGTCTCTCATCCGCCAGCAGGCCAGCCTAGGCTTGTTTTCATGATGGCTGGGCAGGTTTCCATGAGAGAGCAAAATGCTCTTTAGGCCTAGGCTCCAAATGGTCCATCATTTCTGCCACATTCTATTGACCAAAGCAAGTCACAAGGCTAGTCCAGATTCAAGGGGAGTGGAAACAGACTCCACCTCGTCCAGAAGGTGAGGTAAATTCACACTGCAAGGGTGTGATTAAACGGTGGGTTGAAAAGTCAGGGTAATCTACCACACTAGTCCACAGCCCCCACCATGCCTCCCACTTCTGGAACTAGCTAGCAAATCCCAAGTACTCGGATCCTTTTTTTGGGCAAAGCAACAAGATTCCCTGTACCTTCCCTTTTCTGTCCCTTTATTTTATCCTGTTTCTTAGGTTCCTTAACTTTATTTTCTACATCTTCTAATTAATTTTTAATGTAAGGAATAACATTGAGAACTCATTCTTGTTATCTGTTCTTCCTGGTTTTGCTTTATGGATGTGATATCTTTCTGAAGCTAATTACTAAAGAGAGCAATTAGAAAGCCTTCTTAAAAAAAAAAAATCTTTTATGTTCCCTGCATGGTTTTCCTCTGAAACCATTTCTTGCTGTTTATTTAGTTTCTCTTTTATGTTGTAGGCTTTCCCCAAATGTCTGGTGAACTTTGTTCACATTAAGAGTGAGGCAATAAAAAGCATGAAGGAAGTTCTGCACACATCCATTGGTTGGCTTGTTTCTGAAAGGGCCATATGGGGACTGGCCTGTGGAAGAGCCCTACAGGCCAGAACATGAGGGTCTCACACATGGGGCTGTTCTGTTTCTTTAGAACATGAGCACTTAACTTGGTTTGGGCCAGTGACTCCTTGGGCTGTCTGGTAAAGTCCGTAGGCCAGAACAATGTTTTTAAAGGCATTTAAAGATACATAGGGTTACAAAGAAACAAAACAAAACAAAACCCAATACTGAAATACATTAAAGTATTAAACAAATGTTTCAGTAAATAAATATGTAAATAGTGTCATGCAAAGATGATAATCTGAGGTATCTGCATCAATTCTATAATGATACTAAAACACCCAAAATTTCTTTTGGTGACCAAGTATCAGATCCTGCTAATAGCATTGTCACTTGTAGCCAACATTTTAAAAGGGAGGAAATTACAAAAGGCACACTTTAGGGGAGAGGTGATAGATGTGTTGATTATCTTGATTGTGGTGACTGTTTCATGAGTATATACATACGTCAAATCTCATCAAATTGTACACTTTAAATATGTGTAATGTTGGGTAAATACGGAATCCTACCAACAGAAAGACCTTTATGCACCAACACAGAGGGAAGAGAAAACACTATTATTGAAAATGCAATCAGTTTAAACCATGCAGGTACTTCACAATACACTACAAAGTCTCAGCGGCATTTCATACATTTTATATAATAAAGTAGAACAAAGAACAATTAAAACTTAATTTCAGATAGTAATTAGTGAAAAAGATGCATTTTTTCCCCATCTGAATTGCAGAATCCCACGAATTCTATCCATGAATCCCTTGAAAGTCTGTGGCTTCCAAGTCCCATCACTGTCCCAATAATGCCCAGACAATAACAATTTTTTCCTGATTCAGTAACCAACTTTGATCACCCATTGCTTTGAGTTGTCATGTTTTTTGATCTCCTTTAATCTGAAGCAGTTCCTCGGCCTTTCACTGCCTTGGTATTTTTAAAGACTGCAGGTCAGAATTTTCCTCTATTTGGGTTTGTTTGGTTTCATCCTCCTGATCAGATTCAAGTTAAACTTTTTTTTTTTTTTTTGCGGTACGCAGGCCTCTCACTGTTGTGGCCTCTCCCGTTGCGGAGCACAGGCTCCGGACGCACAGGCTCAGCGGCCATGGCTCACGGGCCCAGCCGCTCCGCGGCATGTGGGATCTTCCCGGACCGGGGCACGAACCTGTGTCCCCTGCATCGGCAGGCGGACTCTCAACCACTGCGCCACCAGGGAAGCACCCAAGTTAAACATTTTTAACACTCAGAAGTGACACTGTGTCCTTCCTGCACATCAGGAGGCACAGGATGTCCATTTGTCCCATTACTGGGGATGTTCACTTCGATCACTTGATAAACTGGGTGCCCTCCAGTTTCTCCACGATAAATTTACTATTTCCTCATTTGTAACTAATAACTAATTCACTGAAAGGCTACATAAAAGTCCTGTTCCTCATCAATCTTTCACTGACTGGTTTTAGCATCTCAGTAGATTTCATAGATCTTCTTTGTATAGACACAATGTATTTCTAATTATGTCGGATCCTAGGTACTTTGTATTTTTGTCTTTATCCTGAATGAGATCTTGTCTTTCATTATATGTACTAACTCATTATTCATGGACATAGGAAACTTATTTTTACTGATCATTTTGTTATCGACCACCTACCTTAGGACCTCTCCGGATCAGAGAAGGCTCCTCTTGCCCAGGACTTACTTTTTGTTTTTTTGTTTTTTGCGGTACGCAGGCCTCTCACTGTTGTGGCCTCTCCCGTTGCGGAGCACAGGCTCTGGACGCGCAGGCTCAGCGGCCATGGTTCACGGGTCCAGCCGCTCCGCGGCATGTGGGATCTTCCCGGACCGGGGCACGAACCTGTGTCCCGTGCATCAGCAGGCGGACTCTCAACCACTGCGCCATCAGGGAAGCCCTGTCTTTTGTTTTTTAAGATTTTTTTTTTTTTAATTATCATTTATTTTTGGTTGCGTTGGGTCTTCGTTGCTGAGCGTGGGCTTTCTCTAGTTGTGGCGAGCGGGGGCTACTCTTCGTTGCGCTGCACGGGCTTCTCATTGCAGTGGCTTCTCTTGTTGCGGAACGTGGGCTCTAGACGCACAGGCTTCAGGAGCTGTGGCTCGTGGGCTCTAGAGCGCAGGCTCCATAGTTGTGGCACATGGGCTTAGTTGCTCTGAGGTATGTGGGATCTTCCCGGACCAGGGCTTGAACCCACATCCCCTGCACTGGCAGGCGGATTCTTAACTGTGCCACCAGGGAAGCCCCTTACTTTGTTTTTATCACATGGATATTACAGGGCCACATGAGCCAGAGACCGATCAAAGGGTTTTAATGTCCTTTTGCTTCTGATTAAGTATCAATTACAAACAATGCCCAGACAGTGAATGCTCTGCTCCCAGCTCTAGCTGAAGGTGGAATCTCTGCTGGTCCAAAGACTTCTGGGCCCTCAAGCTTGTGTGGCTTGTATAACTAGGATGGATAAAGCCATCTCCAGGTGACTTTCAGAAAGAGCAGGAGTTCTGACCACTTTTTTACTCACCTTTCCTAGGGGCAGAAATCATAGGCCTGTAGTAACAGCCAATCATAACTCTAACCTCTTTCAGAACACTGAGGGGAAAGATCATTCTTATTCATTAATAGAAATGTGAAAGCAAGCCAGTGTAACTCATAACTTCTGAACACAGAGGGCCTTGCAGCAGGAAACTTGCAGATGCTACATGATGTTTCCTTTGCCGCAACAAGCAGCTTATCACCTGGGAAAGGGACTTGTGATCCTGGGCAGTACCTACCTTGAGAGATAACACAGTCTATTGTTTCTATCTGCTTCCCAGGAGAAAGAAAAAGTTGTTACTTGGTGATGTTGCAGAATCCTTGGCCCCAAGGGGCTTCTATAAACCACCTATTCATTCATGCATTCATTCATTCAATATGAATTCATTCATTCACCTGGCCTGCTATGTGCCAAGGTGTTAAGTATAATGTAGAAAACAAGAGACAATATAAACCCTCTTGGAGATTATAATCTGATGGGAAAAAGAAACATTAAACTATAAAACACACAAATAAACACATATAATGGGGGTGGGGTGAAGAAAGCTATTAAAAATTAGTACAGGATCTTCCCTGACAGTCCAGTCGTTAAGACCCCGCGCTTCCACTGCAGGGGGTGCAGGTTCAGTTCCCGGTCAGGGAACTAAGATCCTGCATGGCACGCAGTGCAGTCAAAAAAAAAAAAAGATACAATAATGTAAAAGTGTACTTAATGCCACTAAATTATACATTTAAAAAATGGTTACAATGGTCAATTTTATGTTATGTATATTTCACAATAAAAAGAAGAAGGAAAAACAGATTTTAGTAAAAAAGAAATAATAATAATAAAGCAGAAGGGAGCAACCTGGAAGTTGATGGGAAGCCAAGGACCAGGGGGAACTAGGAGTGAGAAGACCCCCTTGGGGGGAATGGTCAAGAGACTGAGGGAACACAAGTGTCTAACAATCAATCTTAAGTTTTTTGCTCTGTGATTCTGTAACTCTCCTCTATCCCCCTAAACTTTAGTAAAAGTCTGCTATACCCAGATACCTGATTCTTTGGGGGCCTGCTATGTGCCAGGTGTTAAGTATAATGTAGAAAACAAGAGACACAATATAAAAGAGCATGTATTCTTAGCAGACACATCAGGGCAGAGAGAAGGGAGGAGCCACATGCACTGAGACCCAAGTGAGAAGGACAATGCCGCAAAATCAGAAGATGAGAACAAGTGATGGCCAGGAGACATATGATGTGCTGGGGCAGTACCGAGTATCCCACTTCAGGCAGGATGAGGGCTCAAGCAACTGGTATTGGAATACTGAAGGATGGGCCAGCTCCACAGGGGTGGAAGACCTCAAACCACCCAGAAGGCAGAGATCTGAATCACATGGGTGAACCTCATGAACTTCATAGCCTGCAGGCTCTCTCCTACCTTAAGCTAAACTGAGTCCAGGGGTGTCATTGTGATGCAGTTCCTACCTCACTGAAATACAAGATTCATCTTCAGGGCGTGCTTTTTCTTTTCCTGCTTCCTGGGATCTGCCATGTTCAGGGGATTATGGGGGAAAAAAGAAAGCTATGGATGACAGGCAGAGGAGAGCCAAGTAGTGCATAACTGGCATACCTGAAAGGAACAAGAACAATGAAATACAATAGCTATTTAAAAATATAATTCAGGAAAATGTTTCTAAAATAAAAAAGGATTTCAATATACATTTGAAAAAAACAATATACTAAAATATATAGTCTAGTAATATTACTAGAAGACAAAGAATCTTTGGGGCACCCAGGCAAAAAGAGCAAGTATAAAGGCTCCAAAAAAAATGTTTTTTAACATATAAGAACTCAGGAATATTGTTCTTAGGAAATTGTACAAAAATGGGGAATCAGAGAGGAAAAAGAAAAAAATGGGGCTTCCCTGATGGCACAGTGGTGGAGAGTCTGCCTGCCAATGCAGGGGACATGGGTTCGTGCCCCAGTCCGGGAAGATCCCACATGCCGCGGAGCAGCTGGGACCGTGAGCCATGGCTGCTGAGTCTGCGCGTCCGGAGCCTGTGCTCCACAACAGGAGAGGCCACAACAGTGAGAGGCCCGCGTACCGAAAAAAAAAAAAAAAGAAACTAGATTTTCTAGAAAATATCAACAGTGAAAATACTAAATGTCAGAACCCCTGTAGGATACAGCTAAAGCAGCAGTCAGAGGAAAATTCATAACTTAAACACTAATACCAATTATTTTTTTCTTTTGGCCACTCTGCACAGCATGTGGGATCCTAGTTCCCCCACCATGGATCGAACCTGCACCCCCTGCAGTGGAAGCGCTGAATCTTAATCACTGGACTGCCAGGAGAAGTCCACTAATACCAATTTTGTAAAAAAGACTGAAAATAGAAGAATTAATAAGCACCCTTAAAGAGTTATAGATAAACCAAATAAAAGCAGAAGGAAGGACTTAATGAAAATAAAAGCACAGATTAATGAGTTGGACTTCCCTGGTGGCACAGTGGTTAAGAATCCGCCTGCCAATGCAGGGACATGGGTTCGAGCCCTGGTCCGGGAAGATCCCACAAGCTGCGGAGCAACTAAGCCTGTGAGCCTGCGCTCTACAGCCTGCGAGCCACTACTACTGAGGCCCATGTGCCACAACTACTGAAGCCCGCATGTCTAGAGCCTATGCTCCGCAGCAAGAGAAGCCACCTCAATGAGAAGCCTGCGCAATGCAAGGAAGAGTAGCCCCCACTCGCCACAACTAGAGAAAGCCCACACACAGCAACAAAGACCCAACACAGCCAAAAATAAAGAAACAAAATAAATTTACAAAAACAAAAAAAAAGAATCCGTCTGCCAATGCAGGGGACACGGGTTCCAGCCCTGGTCTGGGAAGATCCCACATGCCGCAGAGCAACTAAGCCCATGTGCCACAACCACTGAGCCTGCGTTCTAAAGCCCGCCAGCCACAACTACTGAGCCTGCACGCCACAACTACTGAAGCCTGCACGCCTAGAGCCCTGCTCCGCAACAAGAGAAGCCACCACAATGAGAAGCCTGCACACCGCAACGAAGAGTAGCCCCCGCTAGCCGCAAGTAGAGAAAACCCACGTGCAGCAACGAAGACCCAATGCAGCCAAAAGTAAATAAATAAATTTATTTATTTTTAAAAAGTTGAATGATTAATACTTAGATGCTCATTTTATAATTCTAAGCACTTTTTTAATGTGAACTGTTTCACAGTAATTTTTAGTTTGCTAAATGAACTACAATATATCCACACAATGGATAAGAATAAAAAAAGAATAATAATACTATGTACTGCTATAAAAAGATCTCCAAGGTACATTGTTAAATGAAACAAACAAGTGCAGAATCCTATATATAGTAGGCAATCTATTGTGTAAGAAAACCGTGCAAGCAGGAAGTAGAATAAAAATACACGTACGGGACTTCCCTGGTGGCACAGTGGTTAAGAATCCGCCTGCCAATGCAGGGGACACGCGTTTGCGCCCTGATCTGGGAAGATCACACATGCCATGGAGCAACTAAGCCCGTGCGCTGTAACTACTGAGAGCCATGTGCCACAACTACTGAAGCCCACGCACCTAGAGCCCATGCTCCGCAACAAGAAAAGCCACCGCAATGAGAAGCCCGCGCACTGCAGAGAAGAGTAGCCCCTGCTTGCCGCAACTAGAGAAAGCCCATGCGCAGCAACAAAGACCCAACGCAGCCAAAAAAAGTACGTATTTGCTTATATTTGTATAAAGAGAGATAGAAAGATATGTAGGAAACCTAGAAGGCTATTATACATTAGGGCAGAGGGGGAAACAGGGTAGATGAGGACAGAGGCAGGACCAAGTTTTTCAGTAAAAACATTTTTATCATTTTGATTTCTAAACCATGTTACCTGTTTAGAAAACGAAATTTAATTAAAACAATAAACATTTAAAAAATTCAAGTAGAAATTAACACAACATTGTAAAGCAACTATACACCAATAAAAATTGATTTAAATAAATAAATAAATAAATTTTAAAATAAATAAATAAAAATTCAAGGCTGGCCCAAATGGATTCACTGGTAGTCTGCCAAACATTTAGGGAAGAAAATATACCAATTTGCTAAAATCTTTTCCTGAAGATATAGAAGCAGAGGAAATACTTCCTCATTTCATGAGGCCAGCATTACCATAATACCAAAACCAGACAAAGGCATACAGGGAAACTGCAGACCAATATCACTCATGAACACAGATGCAAAAGTCCTCAACAAAATATTAGCAAATAGAATCCAACAATATGTAAAGAATTATACACCATGACCAAGTGGGATTTATCCCAGGTATGCAAGCCTGGCTCAACATCTGAAAATTAATTAATGGCATCACATCAACAGACTGAGGAAGAAAAATCACGTGATCATACCAATAGATACAGGAAAAGTATTTTACAAAATCCAACATCCATTCATGATAAAAACGCTCAGCAAACTAGAAATAGAGGGGAACTTCCTCAACCTGATAAAGAACATCTACAAAAACCTACAGGAAACATCATACTTCAATGGTGAGAAACTAGAAGCTTTCCCACTAAGATCAGCAAAAAAGCAAGGATGTCTCATCTCACCACTCCTTTTCAAATTGTACTGGAAGTCCTAGTTAATGCAATAAGATCAAAAAAAAAAAAAAAAGAAAGAAAAGGTAAGTAAATTGGGAAGGAAGAAATAAAACCATATCTGTTAGCAGATGACATGACTGTCTATGCAGAAAATCTGAAAGAATCAACAAAAAAACTCTTGGAACTAATAAACAATCATAGCAAAGTTGTAGGATATAAGGTTAATATGCAAAAATCATTCCCTTTCCTCTATATCAACAATGAAGACATGGAATTTGAAATTAAAAATACATTACCATTGCAGCCACTATGGAAAACAGTATGGAGGTTCCTCAAATACTAAAAACAGAGTTGCCATATGATACAGCAATCCCACTCCTGGGCATATATCCGGAAAAGAGAAAACTGTAATCTGAAAAGATACATGCACCCCAACGTTCATAGCAGCACTACTGATTTATTTATTTATTTATTTTAAAATTTTATTTATTTTTGGCTGCACTGGGTCTTCGTTGCTGCGTGCGGGCTTTCTCTAGTTGCAGTGAGCAGGGGCTACTCTTCCTTGAAGTACACGTGCTTCTCACTGCGGTGACTTCTCTTGTTGCAGAGCACAGGCTCTAGGCACGCAGGCTTCAGTAGTTGTGGCTCACAGGCTCTAGAGCGCAGGCTCAGTAGTTGTGGCACACAGGCTTACTTGCTCCGCGTCATGTGGGATCTTCCTGGACCAGGGCTCGAACCCATGTCCCCTGCATTGGCAGGCGGATTCTTAACCACTGCACCACCAGGGAAGTCCCCAGCAGCACTATTTATAATAGCCAAGACACGGACGCAACCTAAATGTCTATCAACAGATGAATGGATAAAGAAGATGTGGTATATATACATACAATGGGACACTACTCAGCCATAAAAAAGAAGGAAATAATGCCATTTGCAGCAACATGGACGGACCTAGAGATTATCATACTAGGTGAAGTAAGTCACAAAGAGAAAGACAAGTACCATATGATATCACTTATGTGTGGCATCTAAAATATGACACAAATGAACTTATTTACAAAACAGAAATACTCATAGACATAGAGAACAGACTTGTGGTTGCCAAGGGGAAGAGGGGGTGGGGAAGGGATAAATTAGGACTCTGAGATTAGTAGGTACAAACAACTATAAATAAAATAGATAAACAGCAAGGTCCTACTGTATAGCACAGGGAACTATACTCAATATCCTGTAATAAGCCATAATGGAAACGAATATGTATATATATGTATAAACGAACCACTTTGCTATACACCAGAAACTAATGCAACATTGTAAATCAACTATACTTCAATACTAATAAAAAATACATTACTGGGCTTCCCTGGTGGCGCAGTGGATAAGAATCCGCCTGCCAATGCAGGGGACATAGGTTCAAGCCCTGGTCCGGGAAGATCCCACATGCCGCGGAGCAACTATGCCCGTGCGCCACAACTACTGAGCCTGTGCTCTAGAGCCCGCGAGCCACAACTACTGAAGCCCGCGCACCTAGAGCCCGTGCTCTGCAACAAGAGAAGCCACCACAATGAGAAGCCTGTGCACCTCAACGAAGAGTAGCCCCACTCGGTGCAACTAGAGCAAGCCCGCATGAAGCAACGAAGACCCAACACAGCCAAAAATAAATAAAAATTTTTAAAAATTAAAAAAAAAATACATTACTGGGCTTCCCTGGTGGCGCAGTGGTTGAGAGTCTGCCTGCCGATGCAGGGGACACGGGTTTGTGCCCCGGTCCGGGAAGATCCCACATGCTGCGGAGCGGCTGGGCCTGTGAGCCATGGCCACTGAGCCTGCGCATCCAGAGCCTGTGCTCTGCAACGGGAGAGGCCACAACGGTGAGAGGCCCGCGTACCTCAAAAAAAAAAAAAAAAAACATTACTATTAACACCCCCAAAAATGAAATACTTAGATATAAATCTAACAAAATGTGTTCAAGATCTCCTTAAGGAAAACTACAGAACTATGATGAAAGAATCAAAGAACTAAATAAGTGGTGAGATATTCCCTGTTCATGGATAGAAGACTCAATATTGTCAAGATGTCAGTTCTTCCCAACTTCATCTTCATCTATTCAATGCATTCCCAATCAAAATCCTAGCAAGTCATCTTATACCATGCATAGCACCTAGTAGAGTGTCAGGGCCAAGGCAGGCTCGATGAAAGTGAAGCAAGCGTAAGAAGTTGTGGTGGAAACCCGGCTCAGAGGTACTGGGGCAAAAGTGGGAATATAAAGAAAGGGCACTGGGCAAACTCGAATGATTAAAGAAACCCAGGTACTAACTGGGCATCTGGAACCACGGAAACCAGGGGCTCAGTGGCCTCGGGGAAGGATCTCACTCTCTGCCATTCTCTGTGTATCAGTTTCCTCTACTTGATGGGAGGAAGTAGCCTCACCTCAAGCCTCACCACAAGCCTCACCTAACCCCAATTTCCCACAGCTTCTAGGGGAATAGGGTCTCACCCTCTTCCTCAAGTTCAGTTTGAAAAATAGGCAGAAAGGTTTCAGACCACCCAAGCTTGAGCCCTTCAACCAAAGTCAGAGGGGCCTGTTCTTGTGAGAATACAGCCACTCGGCAAGGACCACCAGCCTGGAGTGAGGGGAGTAGCAGGCCAAGAAAGCAGGCTTTACAGGGCAGGGGTGTCCCACTGGGGGCCTCTGGGACATTTCCAGTGGCACAGCTTGCCACAAATACAGACTGAGGTCCCTTTAGTGCTTCAAGGTCAGAGGGTGATTTGTGGCACCCTAGGATGGAGAAGGTGGCCTTGTCCTAGTAGTGATGGTGGTGACGGAAGGCATGGCATGGCTGATGGCCTTCACTGCAGAATTGGAAGGGCAAAACTCCAATCACAGGTGCTGCCTCCAAAGTGAGTGTGGGTGGGTTCTTCCTGGGTGCCGAAGGGCAACTAATACTTGGCAAACATGAGACCAGGCCCACACCTGCACACTGACCACCTAGGAGGAGGCCTGTTCTGCCCATGCAAGAAAGCCATACCTCACAGGTCACAAGTAGATCGTGAAAATAGATATAACTGAGGTTTTACCCAACTGAATCATTTTAAACCATCACTAGGAGCTACTGAGTAAAGACTCCCGAACAGCAGTTGGGTGCCCCATCCATAACCTTTTGGGCCTGACCATGGTGCAGGCAGGCCCAAGGGCTTTTTGTGGGGGCAGAAAGAGCCAGGGAATTTGCCTTGGGACCAACTCACAATCAGACGGAAGGGGGTTCCAGACAAACACCCACAGTCCTTCACCCCTCAGGTGAGGTCATTCAGAGGTGACTGCTGTGTACTGGCCCCCAGGGGCACTTAGTGCACTTAGCTCCCTACCTACCCTTGATAACACACCTGTATGGTCTGCCACCCCTTCCAGTGCTTTCTGGGATCACCTCCAACATAAACTGCTTGTACCTAATCCTTGTCTCAGGCTCTGCTTCTCAGGGATCCACACCAACCCACCACATTTTGGTAGAGGAAGCAAGTGCTACCATCCGAAGGAGGCATTTAAGGAGACAGAAGTGATGAGGGGGACAAGAGGTGGAGAACCTCCCAAGAAGTCTCTTGGGGACATACTTGACCACGAAGGCTCAGACACCCAGCTCAGAGTGGCACAGGAAAAGACGTGAATTAATCAAACTCACAGAAACAGAGGATGAAATCACACACTCAGTGCTTTTAATTCAAACTGAGAAGGACAACATCAGACCTCTCTCACCCACCCCCACCCTCTCTCCCTGCAGACAAAGTAAGCCCATGATTATCTCATGGCTGCCGGTGGGCATGGGCTGGGGCCAAAATGAGCTATGGAGCCTCTCTGCTGAACAACTCACACCTTTGTGAACTGTGGTGGGGCTGGACACTGAGCAGGCCCTCGCCAACAAAATCCTTGATGATGGCGCCTAAGTAGGTGCAAAGGCAGAAGCCAGTTCCCTGACCCTCGAAATCTCAGAGACTGCTTTTGCACTGCGATGACTATGGGTTTGGAAGAAAGTGGGCTGAGTTCCAAGCGGCCGTTCCTTACTGCCCCAGCACTAGTGGCTGGTGGACTGTTTGGGGCTGGCTGGCAGGGATGGGAGAAAGTGGGGTCAAGGACAAGCGGGGCTGGCCTGCTGCAGCAGTCTGAATAAGTCACGAGGTCACTCCAGGCATAGGAAGCTCTGTGATTCCTCCTCTCTACCCTCTCCCCGGCCCCCTTTTCTGCCAGCTTGTTCCATCCATTTGTCCTGGGTGTGGCAGCATACCAGAGCTGGGAGGAGGCTGGGAAGGAGGCAGATGCCAAATTTTACCTGGCTGTATATCCGTCCATCCCCATCCTCCCTCCTTGCCCTCTTAGGGAGTCCCATCCCATTGAGGGGTCAGCGGGGCCAGGCAGCACTGAATTCTTTCTCCAGACCCTGGACAAACTGGTCATTGAGGAAGAGCAGCTGACCATGGGGCAGGAAGCGGGTGAGGATGCCCTCGATGTAGTCAGCCCGCAGCAGGAGGCTGGCAGTGGGGACCAGCAGCCGGAGGTGCTCAAGGAGAAGGCGGGCCAGCAGTCGAAGCGTGCCCTCTGCCAGCAGCAGGTTCTCGTGGGCATTCAGCACCAGGGCGAAGCCTAATGAGAGCACGCCTAGCCACACCACTGTCCGAGGCTCCTGGAAAGGGTCCCCTGCCGTCAGGCGGAAGGCCCCACATGGGGACTCACGCAGGTGCACTGGGTCATCTGAGGACTGGGGCTGCAGGTCCACAGCAGGCCGGCCGCATGCCTGCAGCTGCAGCTGGCACATGGACTCCACCTGCCTGTAGAGAATAGGTGGGTCACTGACCTGTCACCCTCAGGACCACCCCTGGAGCTGGGAGCTGCCATTATCCCCATAACTAGATGCAGAAACTGAGCCCCAGAAAGACTAAGTGAAGTGACCTGCCCAGGGCCACAGAGCAGGGAGCATAAGCCCAGATGGGAATCCAGGCTCCAGCCTCCAGGCCCTGAACCATTTCACTCCATGTGGCCAAGAGAAGGCAGGTTCTGAACACAGCTCCTTGGGCTGGGAAAAGGTACCAGGGGATGAAGATCCTGCCCCTACCTGCTTCACAGAGGCCTCCTCAACATCTCAACAAGAGATGAGAAGCGGAGTAAAAGCTATGTCCAACCCAGGCTGTCCAACCTCTCCACCCTCACCCCATCCTGCAGCCCTCTCCAAATAAAAAAGAAAAACCTTGCACTTGGACATCCAGCTTTTGAAATTACTCTCTTATCTCTCATGAATCACCTTCCAATCTGGGCCATGTACAGGCTGCTCTTAAAGACACGTTTGGTTTTCTGTGCCACATAAGGGGGAGGAAGCCCAGCAGAACAAAGAGATAAACAAGAGGCTGGCCCAGGGTTGCCCCAGAGTGTTAATCCCCCCACCCAAAACACAGAGGGGCCAGGAGATTCTCGTACCTGCTGGTTCAGACTGGGTCTGGGAGGAGAAGGTCCAAGGTCAGCCATCCCATCTAGAACAGTGTTTCCCAACTGTACCCTGTGGATCCTGGGCTTTTGGGAGGCTCTTGGCGCAGATTCCCATAAACCACATTCTCTCTCCTCCTTAGAGATTCATAAAGCTTAAAGGAACACTAAGGGCCCTGAAAAGTCCTGCACTGCAAAGCATATTTAATTTGTACTGCTTACACTCAAATCCCAACTCTTTCACTTTCTAGATGCATAACCTTAGACAGGTTAAATGTCTTTAACTCTCTGTAGCTCAGTTTACTCATCTGTAAGGTGGGGATAATGTACCTACCTCAAAAGACTGTTCCAAAGATAAAATGAGTTCATATACACGAAATGCTCAGAACATAAAATGCTTAGTACATACAGGTCAATAAATGCTAACTACAAAAAAAATTACCATAAATGCTAACTATAATAAATGATGATGATAATAGCATTATTATGTCTTTAACCCTTTTTCATATAATACTTGTGACAACTGTGGAAGACTCTTTGAAAGCACTACTCTAAAACTTTCTCTCTGCTTCTTAGTCCTCCTGTTTCTCTGTGCCCCCCAGAAAACCTATCATAATCAGTGTGTATTCAATGGGCTGGACTGTGTTACCTGGCCACGGCCAAAATCTGCTCCTTTCGGAGAAGCCTGTCCCTCTCAGCACCATGTGGCTGTGCGTCATTGGGTGAATTCTCGGTACCAAAGAAGCAGGAGTAGAGCACTCGGCAAAGGCCCTCCTCAGCCTTCGTGGCCCGCAAGGTGTGGATGAGGAAGGCATGGACCATGGCTCGGGGATGGATGCTACAGGAAAGCCAGAGACCTCAGTGAGATGAGTGCAAAACCCCAGAGGGGAGGCAACCACAGAAAGGATCTGGCCTAGCTAGGCCTGGGAGTGTGTCTGAAGGCTGGTGTGGCTGGTCGCTGGTCCTCCTCAGTCACCCAAGACACACGCCCAGCCTCTGAATGTGGTCAGCACCAACTCTGTCCATAAGAGTCTAGCAGCTAAGATATCTTAGACAACCCTAAAGCCAAATCTACAAACAACCAGCCAGGAATCTTGAAAAATGTCAGTCATCAGAGTCAAGGAACACTGGGGAGCTGCTCCAGACTGAAGGAGGCCAAAGAGAAAAGACAGTCGAATGCATCCTGCGATACTAGATAGGAGCCCTGGCAGAGAAAAAGATAGTTTCAACATAGGGCATTACTAGGACAACTGGAAGCATTTAAGTGCAGATTACAGGTTAGATAACAGCCTTGATCGATGTTACCTGATTTTGAATGTAGGAGAATGTCCTTGTTTTTAGAAAATACACACTGAAGTACCTATAAATATAGAGGTAAAGGGGCACCATATCTGCAACTAACTTAATTGGAAAATTAAGTATACAGGAGTTCTCTATAAGAACAGTCTTGAAATTTTCCGTAAGCTTGAGATCACGCCAAAATAAAGACCAAGAAATAGTAATAATAATGGTGTTTGGCTCAGTGACCACCCCGGGGGTGAAAGGCAGCGGGTAGACGGTAAGCAGATATCTGTAGCTAAGGGTAAAGAGATCGTGAGTTTAAACTGGTTAAACAGGAAGGTTCGCGACAGCGCTTTGAAACCCGTAGCTCGGAGACCTCGACTGACCTCCCGCGGCCCTCTACCCGCAATCAGAGCCGTCATCAGCCTTCGCCACCGCGTCCCCCCCCCCCCCCCCACAGAGAAATGGTAGCGGCCAAGACATTTTACGTCACTACTTCGCGCAACCCTGTGGCGCTGTGCCTCTGGGGGACTGTAGTTGCTTGCCCCAGCTAGCCAAGCCTAAGGAGGGGGCACCCTGGACTGAGTGTGCCCTGCAACCCCGGGCCGCTGTCCTCGAGGCGAGACACTCACCTTTTCTTCCGTGCACACGGACTTCTACTAACAAGCCACTTCACTCGGCTAAAGGGGAGATATGGCGGTTGCGCAAGCCAGTAGCGGGTGCGCGCGCGAGAGTGACGCGCTCAGGGGGGGGCGGGGCCTCACATCCCGAGCTGTGCTCTGGATTCGAGGCGTGGGTGGCCTTCCGACACCTGGACCTCGGGCTCAGGCGACTTTCACCGTCGGACCAAAAGCCCCTTGCTCCGGGTTCACGGCGTGGCCCACGCTGGTCACTCACTGACTGGGTACGCGGGGTTTCCACTCGAAGCCCTAGACCAGTCGAGCCCCAGGCCACTTCCCCTGGAAGCCACGAGGGGGCGCCCGACCCGGTGCGTGGCCTTTCCGGAAGAGGCGGGGTCTGAAGGTGCAGGGCCGAGGTCTCCAACCGGCCGATATGCGTGGGAATCACGGGGGCGCCTGTTAAATTTCAGGTTGCTGGGCTTTAGCTCCGGGAAAGAAGGCTTGTGGGGAAACGTGCATATTTACGTAGTTGGCGGGGAGGGCTTCTGGGTTGTGGGTTCTTGCGGTGGGTTAAGACTAGGGCTCGGTTTGGAATGGAAAGATTAAAACTCTGGTCACCAGCTATGCATCCTGGCAGGTCAGTCACTTTACTGGGCTCCAGTGAAGCCCCATATTAGTTTTTCCTTTCACACTCCCACCTCTAACAAGCTCTTTCCTTGTCCCCTCTTTGAGGGAGGGCATCAAAAGTGTAGGGAAAGGACTTGTACCTTAAGCCTGAAAGGGCCATTGCCAGGTGCTTCCCTGTTAGAGTCTTGGCCCAGAGGTGTTTGGGGCCCTGCAAGGCTTGTGTGGGCCTCATTGCCTGCCCTGGGCACCCCGGCCCCCCACCTCCCCACATAATCCTTTTACTTCTTGGCATGTGAACTGCTGCAACCTCCCCAGATGTGTTCTGTGCCTCAAAACCCCACACTGGGTGTTTCCTCGGCCTGGCCTGACCTTTCCTCCGCTTTATTAGCCCTTCAAAAGGTGCTCAGACCAAAACCTAGGGGAAGTCTTCCTGCTAGACTGCCCATTAGCATTCAGCTGTCCCCTTTATATCCGTTGTGAGGGTCTGCCTATGGTGCTGATGTCTCCTATGGGGTACACCCTGGCTGTGGTGCCTAGTTTCATTCCCCACGTCCACGCACAAGGCAGGCCTGGAGCCAACCCAAACACACTTCTTGGTGACTGAAGAAAGAAGGGCAGGGCAGCTCAGGCAGGGACCTTGGAGTGCAGTCTGGGCCTCTCTGGCCATAGGACGTGGGCAGGGGGGCAGTGAAGGGAGGCTAGAGGAGGTGGCCTTGGGGCTGGCCAGAGCGTGTGGGCATTCTGACCACAGGTGCAACACATATATGTATTTGTAGTGGAGGGGCAGGCCCAGAGACAGTTGGGCCTCAGCCACAAGGCTGGGATGATGTTGGCTCAGTTCCTGGTCTTTATCACTCTCAGCCAGGACTCATGTCTGCCACCTGATTACAGCAAAGAGCTGGCAGAGGGCACTGGTTGCTGGGGGCCAAATGGCATCCGGAACACAGTATTCTGGCCTCTGTCCACTCCTCAGGCAGTGAGTCTACTCCAGGTCCCAGGCTGCTGGGGAGGCCAGCCTAGTGTGACATACACAGAGAAGACAGCAGTGAGAAGCTGGCCTGAGCTTCTGGAGGTCAGTGGGGGACCGAGATGGAGGTGGTGTCCAGATAAGTGAGGCAGACTCAGATGCTGCCCCCAACTTTTGGCAGCCCTCAGCCAACTTGTGCCCCCAAGGTCAAAGTAATTTGCTGGGGACAGTGAGGCAGGAAGGAGCCTGGGTCCCCCGAGACGCTGCAGAGCCTTCTTGCTGAATGAGGAGCACATATTGCAATGTATTTATTTTGTTAAACCGCTGTGTGGGGTTTCTGTTACGTGCAGCCTAACTCAAATGAGTTAAGTGAGGCAGCGTGTGAAGTGGGCAGAGTGGAGCCTGACATGTAGTCGGTACTCAATAAATCAGTAAATGTTGACAAGCATTAATGCAGAGGCAGGATAGGAGAAGGTGTCAGAGAGGCCTTGGTCAGTCCTGGAAAGCAGGTGGGGCCTTCTGGTATGGCAGCAGCTCAGAGGCAGGGCGATGGACAGGCTGAACTTCTGCTTCCTGGTATGTGCATGTTCATGTTTGCCAGCCTTTTATAGCAGTTACCCTAGAAATTGTGGCGGGGCCAGGCACACAGTGCATGAAGATGTGGGTTTGTGGCTAGAGTGTGTGTGTGTGTGTGAGTGATAGAGACAGGAGAGAAGAAGAAAAATAAAGCACTACAATTCAGTATCCTGTAATAAACCATACTGGAAAAGAATATGAAAAAGAATATGTATATTATATATGACTGAATCACTTTGCTGTACACCAAAAACTAACACAACAACACTAACACAATCAACTGTACTTCAAAAAAAATAAATAAATAAGAGGCTGGCTGGATTTGAGGCCTGGCCCACCTGCCTAGCTGAGATGAGGAGCCACACCTTCAAGTCATTTCCCCTCCCCCTCCTCTGGCTGTGGGCAAAGGTGCCCATCACTCCACTGCCCAGCTCTGCTCTTCTCAGTGGCCCTCTGAGTTGGGGGGGTTGCCTGAAGCCCCTCACATTGACCCCTTCCTCATACTCCCACCCTCCATTGCTCTTTACTCATTTCAGGGTGAGGCCTGCCCCACAGTGGCAGGCAGCCTGGTGTTTGCCCCTTCCGATCCCTGTTGATGCCCACCATCAGGATGCATGTGGTGTCTGATACTGACTCAATTTGGACCGCAGTTTCCATTTCCCACTCACCCAAGCCATGCAGGGTCCTGAATCACTGATGGGCAGCCTGGCTTGGGAAGCTCTGCTGCTTCTCCCAGACAACAGGACCAACCCTCAGGTCCTGCTTAACACACCTCCAGGGATGGGGAGCTCAATCCCCCAAGATAGCCCCATTGTTTTTTTTCTTTTTTTGGCTGCATTGGGTCTTTGTTGCTGCATGCAGGCTTTCTCTAGTTGTGGCAACCTGGGACTTCTCATTGCAGTGGCTTCTTTTGTTGCGGAGCGTGGGCCCTAGACCCGCGGGCTTCAGTAGTTGTGGCTCGCAGCCTCTAGAGTGCAGGCTCAGTAGCTGCGGCGCATGGGCTTAGTTGCTCCTCTGTATGTGGGATCTTCCCAGACCAGGGATCGAACCATGTCCCCTGCCTTGGCAGGCAGGTTCTTAACCACTGCACCACCAGGGAAGTCCCCCCATTGTTTTTTGTTTTGTTTTGTTTTGTTTTTGTAATTTATTTATTTGGCTGCGTTGGGTCTTCATTGCTGCGTGCAGGCTTTTTCTAGTTGCGGTGAGTGGGGGCTACTCTTTGTTGCAGCGCGCAGGCTTCTCATTGCGGTGGCTTCTCTTGTTGCAGTGCACAGGCTTCAGTAATTGTGGCACATGGGCTCAGTAGTTGTGGCGCACGGGCTTAGTTGCTCCACGGCATGTGGGATCTTCCTGGGCTAGGGCTCGAACCCGTGTACCCTGCTTTGGCAGGTGAATTCTTAACCACTGTGCCACCAGGGAAGTCCCCCCCACACTGGTTTTTGACAGCTGGAAACGCTTATTGATGATCTTTACAGACCCCCGAGACCTCAGGCCAGACCAGCTGGGTCACCACCTACTTCTGGATAAGGGGAGGGCAATTAGATGGATTCTGCCAGCCCCAGGCAATGGATTTTTTGAATGTCTGATAAGAATGTTTAGCCATTTCTCAAATTGTAGAGGAGGAAACTAAGAGGAAGAGGGGATCTGCTTTACTGAGAGTCCAGGTGGGCTGAGCTCGAGTGGCTATGGTTGCCCTAGAATTAAGGAGACCAAAGTAGGGCAAGCCTTATCTTCCATCACCCTCCACCTCCCTGGGCCATCTCAGAGATGGCTTGCCGTATGTGGGTCACCAGACGGCCTCCTCCTCCTCTGCCTGCACCAACCCCCATCCACAGTCTCCTAACTGCTACTTTGGTGCAGTAGGACACCAGTCTCCTACACAGAGCAGCTGGGCTTTTCCCTTGTAACCCATCACCCAGGGGCATGTCTATGGGCAGAAAGGGGCCAAACCCTCAGGTTAGCCCCTTTCTTTTTTTTTTTTTTTTGGTGCGCGGGCCTCTCACTGTTGTGGCGCCTCCCGTTGCGGAGCACAGGCTCCGGACGCGCAGGCTCAGCGGCCATGGCTCACGGGCCCAGCCGCTCCGCGGAATGAGGGATCTTCCCAGACTGGGGCACGAACACGTGTCCCCTGCATCGGCAGGCGGACTCTCAATCACTGCGCCTCCAGGGAAGCCCGGCCCCTTTCTTTTAATTGTTTTTAGGCTTATTCTTTTTACCTGTCTGGTCTTGTAATCCCCACATTGGCTCTAAATTATAACAGCCATGGCAGACGCTTGTGTGGCACTTGATGTAGGCAGGCCCTATTCTTAGTGCTTTACATACACCAACTCATTTGATCCAATCCACAAGCCTTTGAAGGAGGGGCTTTACTATCCGCATTTTGCAGATGAGGCAGTGAGATCAAGTAACTTTCCTGATATTACACATGTACTGAGTGAGGTGTGCATGTCCATAAATTTCAGCCTGTTTCATCCCCTCCCTTGTGTGTCCCCTTCTCCCCCATCCCTTCAGGGTCACCACAGAGACTATTGGCCCACACCCTCAGCTCCCAGAGGCCATAATCCCAGCCCTGCTTACCCGCTATAATCCAACCTTGGGAGCTCCCTTCCCACCCTGGTTGGATGATCTCCTTCCCTGGTATTCCCAATCCCAGCTCAGGAGGCCCCTGCCCTGAGCCCTCCCCTCAGGGAGCCCCAGGCCCCATGTCTTGGCTGGGCTCCAGAAGGACTAGGCAGTGTGTGATTCGTCCTTTCAAACGGCTGCTCTTCCTGCAGGGCTGAGAGCCAGGAGGCCCCACGAGGCAGCTCTGGCCCAGCCACGTGAGACCCTTTCCCCTCCGGCTGCCCCAGGCCCAGCTGACTCAGAGCCTGGCAGCTTCAGTCACCACCCCTCCCAGGGGGTATGTGTGCTGGTATGGACTGGGTGGGGAGGAAGCAATTCTAGCAGCACTGCTTGGCACCCACGTTCTCATGTGGGTTGGGTGGGAATGCTTCTTAGCTTCTGTCCCATAACCAACTGTCTACTTTGAACAATAGGCTGAATAACTTCATGTCATCCAACATTCTCTCAAGGCATGAATTTTAAGGCTGTAGAACAGCAACTTCTCCATCATTGCTCAACTTCCCTCTCCTGATTGTTTCCAGATTCCACATGGCTATAGACCTCCTTGTCTAAACATCCTTCCTTTCTGTACCACCAACAGTTTTATTGCTTCTGGAAAGTAGGGTGCCTGTGTGTTCAATTCCAGGGATAAAGACTTTTTAAAAATCATGTTTTCTAGGTGGTTGTGAGCTATTGTCACTGGAAGACTCAAGCCAGTGATCTACAGTCAGTTAACTCCAAAGAGTCACTTTAACTTTTTTCAGAATCTGACTTGAGAGACAATTAAGACTAAGATCAGTATTTCAACATAGGATAATCAGAAAACAGGCTGGAACTCCTGCTACTGCCACATCACAGCATGTAGGTTCAGCACTTGACAGTTAACAGAGCTTTTTGCTATAAATAACCATATTTTCTGGTTGAGAGAGAAATTAAAATTTACCAATCTTAATGAAAATATGGAGCAACAGAACTCTCAGACACTGCTGGTAGGAAGGTAAGTTGGTATAGCAACCTTGGAGAACTATGTGGAAAACACACATGCTACAAGCCAGCAATTCCACTCCTGGTATAGTTCCACCACAATTTGAAATAGTCCCAAATTATTAATTGAGGGCAAAATGAAAATGTTCTATATCTTAATCGTGGTGGCAGTTACCAAACTGTGCATTCGTCAAAACTCACAGAACTGTATACACAAGAGGGTGAATTTTACCTTAATTTTTAAAAGATTTAAAGGCCAGGGAATTCCCTGGTGGTCCAATGGTTAGGACTTGGCACTTTCACTGCCGGGAAAGTGGGTTCAATCCCTGATCGGGGAACTAAGATCCTGGAAGACATATGGCATGGCAAAAATAAATAAATAAAGGCCAGAAGAAAAAAGTAGAATGAATAATTCAATTTAAGAATATATCCATATAGCTGATTTACTTTGTTATAAAGCAGAAACTAACACACCATTGTAAAGCAGTTATACTCCAATAAAGATGTTAAAAAAAAGTCCAAAAAAATATTTCCCAACATTGACTATTGCCTTTTAAAAATTATTTGCAAATCTTCTAAGTAAAAAGGAATATCCCACAATTAAAAAAAAAAGAATATATCCATATAATGGAATACTACACAGCAATGAACAAGAATAACTCTTGCTAAAAGAAACATGATGAATCTCAAAATCATTATGCTGGGTGAAAAAAGCCAGACACAAAAGAGTATGATTTCATATCTATGAAGCTCAAGAACAGGCAAAACTAATCTACCATGATAGAGGTCAAACTAGCGGTGACCACAGAGTGTGGGTAACTAGGAAGGAGCAGGAGGGAGCCTCCTGGGATGCTAGAAATGTCGACATCTTGAGCCGTGTGGTACCTCCTCACATCTGTGCTTTATGCTTAAGATGTGTACCTTTGAGGAAATGTCAATCTTTCCCCAATTTAAAAAGAAAACTTTTAAATTGTCATTGCAAGTTATCTGGTGAGCAAATCCGATAATGCCCAGTGCCCAGTGATGCCTCCTGACTCTGCCAGGCCTGGCACAGGCTCCTTACTTGGGCCCTGCCCTGCACAGCTCTTTGTGAGTCGGCTGCACGTGGCTGCTCCCAGGCTCCTAGCCAGAGGTGGGAATTACTGCCCCACCTTGGCCCAAGTAAAACAACCTTTAAAACTGGCTGGCAGCCCAGTATTTTAAACCACTTCCTTGACTGATCCACTCCTCTTTATGAGCATCCAGGAATAAAGTTATAGCTTCTTTTCCTGGTGTAACAGGGAGTTGCAGCACCTCTGCCCCATCCCCGGAAATTCCTAGGGGCAGGGAGGTCTTGGCCTGACCCGAAATGAAGAGGCGAACCCTGGCGCCCCCTCTACCGGACCCAGGCCCGCACCTCCCTCAAGGTAGATGTCAGCACCAGGGCCTTCTCTCAGGGAAGAGTTTCATCCTCACTTGACCAGGGTTCCTTGCCTTCCTCTTTCTTCTGTTTCTCCTGCAAAATGAGCTGAATACTGACCTGGTGTGCGTAGAAGACACTAGGTAAAAGTGTCTGGAGCAGACTGACAGCAGCTATGACTCTGATGGGTTATGAGCGGGGCAGATGTGGCTGCAGCTCTCAGCACCTGGCACAGTCTGGGCGGTGTTAGACGCTCAGCACCCATTACTTTCTCCTCCCCATGTGGCCTGATCCAGATGGACAGAGTGGTAAGAGGACTCTCAGAGCAGAAGCCAGGCAGCCTAGCCCCACCACCTTGGCTCTCTGGGCCAGAGGTAGGAGGTGAGTGGGAGAGTCCTGGGCAGCTGTAATACCTGCTCTGCTTGTATCTGTTGTGTAACCTGGGGTAAGTGAGTGCTCTCTGAGCATCCAGCTGCCTTCCTCCTCATAAAACCAGACCACTTGAGCCCTCAGGGTGGTACAGGCAAGTCTCAGCATAACTGTGCCCAGGGCTCACTCTCTCCCCTCCCTCTACTTCTCCCTCTTTCTCAGGCATCTGCACAGATATTTTCCTTTATCTGGGGCAAATCCTCACCCAAATAAAGCTGGCCTTGGTGTCAGCTGCCTGCTCAGTGGAGGGGGCTTCTGGAGACTTCCAGAGTTCCTCTTCCTGAGTAGAAGTCCAGCCCCCAAGATACTGGCCCTCCCACAGGTTGTGCCCTTGCAGGGGGCTCTAGACCAAGAGTGAAGACCAAGCCTTGGAGCATAAGAAACTTGGGGTGGGCAGGGGGACAAGCTAGAGACAGGTAAGTGTCCTTTAGACCCAGCCTGGGAATCTCAAGTCCCTTCTTATTGCTCTGGCAAGAAATAGCCTGTTTTCCCATCTGCAAAATGGAGCAAATAATCATGGCAAGGTAGATGAACTTTGACAGAAAGCAGTAATGATACCTGACATGTTCTGTGTGCACTCTGTATCAGGCAGCGTCTTAGTTGTACATTTGCAAAGGATTCCCTACAATCACGGCTCGTATTTGAGGGGGAGAGTTATTTGCTGTGGTATTCCGAGAGGATTTCCTGGCACACCCAGGTTTGGTCTGGGACTGGTTCTCCCAGATTGGCCCTTTCCCACTCTTGATCTTGAACTTGGCACCTCCTAGGTGGTGGAACCTCTGCTGGGTGCTGGGGATACTGAAAGGAAAGTCATGTCCCTGATAGGGCAGGGAGACTTCTGGGAGGAATTAACATTTGAAACCAAATCTTAAAAGAGGAAAAGCAGATTGGGGAGAGCATTCCTGAGGATAATACAGCAGATACAAAGACAAGGAAATGTAACAGCAACTCTGTTGCTGGGATTTGATTCAGCAAGAGGTGAGGAATGAGGCTGGGGAGGGCCTAGGTCCTAAAGGGCTATGAGACTTTTAAGTTTATCTGAGGGCAATGGTGAGCCACTGACAATTCTAGAGGAGAGAACTGATGGCATCACTCTTGCCTTTTTGGTGCAGAATTTGGGAAGGGTGAGCCCAGAAGTGCTTGAGCAGCCAGATGAGGGAAATGGGGAGGCTGAATCCAAAATCTTGGCAAGACTTGGGAAGAGGGTAAGAGGCCACCTTCCCAGGAGTCTTCCAGCCTCAACCTGCTGACTTGCCCCTGCCATATTCCACCATCAGTGTCTGCCACAGTCTTGTCAAGGGCTCCACAGGACACATGCTGCCTTACTCAACTTGCTCAGTGCTTTATTGAACCAAGACCCTACCAGATGACTCATCAGGGCCTTCAAGAAGCCCTGCCCGTTTCCTGAGATTCAGAATCCAGAGGTGGCTGGCCTTGGTTTAGCTGCTTCCATGACATTTCCTTTTGAATATCTCCAAACCTTAAAGTGTAAAGATTTTGTCCACACAGATACACGTATACTCCTGCTGCAGGCTGTCATCCTCACTGAGACACTTTCAACTCAGCGGTTTGTAGACAAGGCATTGTGCATCCATGGCCATCCATCCATCCACTCTTCCATTCATCCATCTGTCCATCCATGACAAGACAGCAGCAAGTTCTGACATGGTTCAGGCCCCAGGGTTCACAGCAGTGAGGGCTGGGCTTCCAGTGGGCTCAGGATGCAGGCCTTAGCCCTCACCCAAGGGCCTCCGCAGATACTAACATCCCTTTCTGAGGCAACAGAAGCCAGGGCCAAGTGGGTTATGAAAGTTTGAGTCTTTAACCCCAACTGGACGGGGGAACCTAAACCTTAGCCTGTGACTATCCTGAGATGGGCAAAAAAAAAAAAGACAAATCAAGCCTACAGATAACACTGAAACAGGAAAGAGTAAGCGCTCATGTCCGTGCTGGAGGTGTTCATATGGAGGAACAGGAAAGAGGAAAAGAGAAAGGGGAACATGGCGCACACACTCAGGAGTGCTGTCGAGGGCCTGGGGCACAGTGCTGAATCCTAGGGCAGCGAAGAGTACAGCTGTGGCCCATCCTAGGGGGCTGTAGCTTTCTCTCAGCCTCATACATACAAACAAAGCCCCTAGAAAAAAGGGGGCTTTTCTGAATACAGGAAGACAAAGGGTTAACCCAAACAATAAAGAAAAAAAACCGAAAAGGCTCCTGCTACACACAAAATACTTCCTTTGAACTAGACTTAATCCAATTTCACTAAGTCAGCAGGCTGGGCTCTTCCAGGGGTGCCAGGGGTGGGGGCGTGGGTGTCACCAGGATATGGAGTATGACTGGAGTGAGACAGGGGATCAGCACTGGGGTGGACAGACAGGACACCCTCACCGTCTTTCACCCAGACAGCAGACCCTCAGCCCTGTAAGCCACCGGGCAGCTGACGCCCAGGCCGCACAAAGCAAGAAAGGCGGGTGGGACAGTTGCCAGCACTTCACTGGTCCTGCAGGCGGCTGCAGAGCTCCCGCCGGCTCCGCTCGCCAGCCCAGCTGCGCGTCTTGAGGCGGAAGGTCTTCAGCTCATCCTTGAAGGCCTCATGGTTCATGGGCCGGTAGTCTTGAGGCTCACAAAAGGTCTAGGGCAGGATGGGATGGGTTGATCAATTCGGGGAAATGGGCAACTTCGGTGGGGTGACCCAGTCCTCCCTACTCCTTCTCCTAGGGCTACCGCCTGGCCGAGCCCTTTCCCTGTAGCCCAGCCCTCCCACGGAGACTATGGCCACCCCCACCCATGGTACCGGGTGCTGTGGGAAGAACTCCTTGTAGCCGCCTTTGAGGATATACATCTCAGGATAGTAGAGGCTGGGGTAGTCATTGGAGGCTCTGTCCCGTTCCCGGATGAAACGGCACCTGGGACAAGCAGGGGTGTGAGGTTCAGAGCTGGGCGTGCAGTGGGTGTACATCAGGGGACCTGGTCCCCGCGCCCACTCCTTTGAGGGCCTTGGGGAACCACAGAAGGCTTGAGTGGAGGAATGTCAGCCACAAGAACACTTTGAGATCAGTCTGGCTAACTGGGTACAGAAGAGGTTGGGGAGATAGAAGGAACGAAGCAAATCAAGGGGGTTCTGTGTCCAGAAGACAGTTGCTCAATCTCTGTCAGAGACATTTCTCCTGGGCTGAGAAAGGGGAGGCAGAAAGGAAAGAAGTGGACAAAATTCAAGAGGTAGATTCAGAAGGTCTAGACAAGGCTTGGTGAGGAGGAGGTGGAGAGAGGAAAGGACGATTGAACTCTGGAAGGGTCAGTGTCACTGAGGACTGGGACAGGGCCCTTGGACTTTAAGGACACTGATGGAGACTGATGGAGAATTAGGTTTTGGGGAGGGGGGCGGCAAGGGACAGAGGGTAGATGGGAGGCCTGTTGGGAAGGACAGTGAGAGGGAGACAGGAGGAGGGTGCCATGCACAGGGAAGCGGGGATGAGGTCTGCTCCAAGGTATCAGGTGAGACAACAGGTCTAGGCCCAGATGGGGCCATGGCTGGGCTTGGGCCTCTTGGCCATTGGATGGCTCCAGCACCCACAATCCCGGGCGAGGAAGGTCAGGAGCAGCACTAGCTGGCTGGGCGGAGCTGGGACTCACATGCGGGGCCCCCTCTCAGATGAAAATTCACAGTGGAAAACGAGGATGATTCTCTTGTCCAAGCTACAGGGTGTGATGGGGCTCTGTAGCAGGAAGGTCTCAGCATCCCTTTCCAGAGGCAGGTTCACAGCAGTCTGCCAAAGGAGCCAGAGGTCAGGCCACAGCCCTAGGCCTGGGTAGGAGACCCTGCCCTATGCGGTCCCCATCTTTCAGATGAGTGACCCCACCTCCTGAGGGGCAGAATCCCATGAGAGGGTGCACCCACCCCCTACTGATTCATCCTCCGGGCAGAGGAAGGATAGAACTGGGTGAGTCTTCAGGGCCTCTCCCGTCACCCTGCCTCACCTTGATGTGCCCGCCTTCATACTCGTAGGGGTATCTGCAGTCCACAATCACAAACCTCTCCACGATGTTGCTGAACTTGCCTGTCAGCAGGGCCACCATCTGTAGGAGGCCACGGAGGTGGGTTCCAGCAGTTCAGGCGGGCAGGCAGGGGCTGACCCATGCGCGTAGCCTGACCCCAGGGGAGGTTAACAGGCAAACAGAAGTCCCAAATGCACCAGAAAATAGCTCATGCCTGCATACCGTTTCTGGTGAGATGTACTTGAGGTCTTGGTGCTTTCCATCCACAGTCTGTAGGAGGAAGGCCTGAAGGGAAGAGGAGAGAGAGGGGAGAGAGAAAGTGAGATTGGTAAGATGGAAAAGATGGAGTTTTTTCCCAAGCCCAAAGGCCACACCTGCTTTGACCTTCAAATTCAGCTCTGGTTCCCATAGCAACCAAGAGGGGCCTCTAGGGTCTGATCCCCAGGGAACAACCTTCCAAGGGGAAATGAAGATGGGGAGAAGAGATGAACCCCCATGCCTCCTGCCCCCATGTATTGCCAAGCAAGCCCCAGGATGAGGCCCAAAGAAGCTCAAAGCAAGATGTTATGGTTTGGAAATGTTTTCCAAGGTTGAGACACCACTGATGCCCTGTACAGATTTGGGTACAGTCGGGATATCAAGGAGAGTGAGAGAGAGGAGTCTAGATGAGAATAAAGGATAAGATGCAAAGGACAAAGCGAGGGGCCTCTGGGGAGAGAGGGAGTTGCTGAAGCAGCTGCTGGGCTCAGGGGCCAGTCAGTAAGGGATCGAGCCTCCTGAGGGATCCCACTGCTAGTACCTTGGAGTAATCCCCGATCAGTTCTCGGTGGTCACTGTCCAGGATGTTCTCAATCTCGTCATGACACAAGGACTTTGAGCGGAGAACGCGGGCTTTCTGTGAGGCAGGTGGCAGCCAGGGTCAGGGGTGAGGCTGCCCCTCAGTGCCCCGTCTGGCTAGGACCCCCCTTCCCCGCACCCTGTCCTCTGCCACAAACCCGGCTGAGAAGGACTTGCAGGGTGGACTTGGAGGGTGGCAGCTCAGCCCTGCCAAGCCCAGTCCCGCCCTAGAAGGAGGGCACTCACGGGTTCCTCAGCCTCCCGCTGCTCCTCCTCTGGAGGGGTCACGCTCCTTCTCCGCTTGCTCTGTATGGGCAGGTCCCTGTCCTGGGGCCGCTCCAGCCTCTTGAGGATGGGCCGGATCACGCTGCAGGGCATGGACGGAGAGCGGAAGAGCCGCTGGCACTTGCTGTACATGATGAGGTCCTGGCAGAGGTGGCAGGTCCGGGGTCAGAGTTTCCAGCCCCTGCTCTCCGCCCCAAATCCCACCTGGAGGGTAGGGCCCCACCCCTCCAAATTCTGAGGGGCCTCTCCAGAGGCTCACCTGCTCCTCTTCCTTTTCTGAGGTCTTGACCAGTGGGGCACTAATGAGGCTCTCCATGCCTGGGGGGACTACATCATCCTCCTGAGGCCAAATCAGCAAGGATATGGTTACATTCGCAGGCAAAGGTCCAACCTCTAAGGCCCCAAGTCCTCCAGGATAGGCTTCCCAGTTCTCCCAGCAAACTTCAGGCCAGCAACCCTCCCTGACCCTGCTCACACCTCCCTCGCTTTGCCCGAGCACAGGGCAGCCCCCCAGAACTAGAAAGCTGCAGGGCCCCACTCGCTGCAGGGGCTTGCATAGAACTGTGAGAAGTGTGGCCACGCAGGAGGACCAGGCTTCCCTCTGCCCTGCCCATCCGCCCTTCACTGCAGCACCAGCCACCTCCTCTCCTCTGATTGGCCAGAGGTCAGGCTGTGACTCAGTTACCTCCAATTCTTCTTCTGACACTGAAGTGAGGTCATAGTCTTGCTGTAGGAGCTCAGAGCTCTCCCCTTTTCTGAGATCCCAAGGAGGGAGAGGTAGGGGGCCTGACAGGGCAAGGCTGTTCACCTTTAAGTCACTCTCCAGGATATCCACGAATCCATCATCTTCCTCGGCAGGCCCCCTGGCTGGGGTCAGGGAGAAGCAGCATTGGGCCAGGGGAGTCAGCTCCTCTACTTCCATCTTCCGCGCAGGGGCGAGACACTGTGTGGGTGACGAGTAGACACAGACGACTCAGGGGTGGGGCCCTGAGGCAGTCCCCACCGCAAACTTTCTGAGAAAAGTTTCCCAGCGCCTCAGGGCTCAGGATCACCCTCAAGTCCCCCAGGCTGCCTTCACAGGCACCTGCCCCGCGTGCATGCCTGCCCTGCATGGGTCAGCTCTCCTGATATACCATCAGGTCGGGAGCCGAGCTTGGCCTCTGGGCAAAGGCTTCTCTGCGGCTGGCCCACTCTGCCAGGGCATGGGTGTGGCTGGGATGTGTGGGCTTCCCCGGCATCTTGAAGACAAATCCATCCTGCGGGCAATACAGGGAGAGGAGGGGGGTGCGTGATCAAATGCCAGAGAACCATCCCAGCAAGCCCCCTTCTCTCCCTGGAGTGCTCCCACTCTGGCCTGCTGGAAGCGCACATTCTCTTTGTCCTCCCTAGAGCTGTGGGCAGCTCGGCCACATGCTTCACTCTTCCTCCAGGTGCCAGGCGCTTGGGAGTTGGTGATGTTCCGTAGCACAGGGCTGTGGCCCAGAAGCCTCCCCTAGAGAGCCAGGAGGGCAGCAGGTACAGAAGGCTGCATTCCTCTGGTGCCAGCCCAGGCCCTACTTTCTCCCATCCCTCTTCCAACTCCCCCAGCTCCCCTGTCCACCTCCAAAGCCCCAGCTCCCACAGCCAGACCAGGGACACCCAACCGATTCAAGTCCACCCTCTGGGAACCAACCACAGTCCCTCCTCCCCCTCCACAATCCTGGCCAGCAAGCCCGAGCCTCCTGATGGGCCTCAAGGACACTCACCGGCAAGGACTGGAAGCGTCGGATAGAAAACTGCTCACTGCAGAAGGAAACAGGGACACCTCAGGGCTGAAGAGTTGGGCCGTGACAGAGAGCATGCAGGGTCCCCCTCCACCACAGAGCCCTGTGCACCCCTTTGGGAGGACCTGGGAAAGCACCCTCCCTGGGCCTACTCCACCCACACGGGGCAGGGGAGCCTGCGTGAGGAAGGCCCGAGCACTTACTTTCGAATAACTCGGCTGGCTGTCTGGATGGCCTGTTCAAATCTAGGAGAGAGAAGGGTCCCATGCAACCCAGCTCCCCTCACAGCCCATCGCCCACCCCCAGCATTACGTTTTTAGTCCACAAGGGCCAGGGCCAGGGTTCAGGCCAGAGGAAAGAGGGGAGGAAGAATGCAGACTATCAGGGGGCCCAGGTGTAGGGGAAGGGGAGATGAGAGGCAGCCTGGGATTTTAAAGGCTGCCATGAATGAAGGAGGCCTGGAGAATGGCAGTGACAGAGACAGCTGGGGTAGGTTGCAGGGTGGCTGAGGAGTTACCAAGGCAACAACAGTCTCACCAGCCTGCCCACAGGCCTTCCACCTGTATGCAAATCACCTCAGCAGGGCCATATGGCTGCCAGGAAAGGCATCCATCCATCCTATGATGACAGGCCTTGTCCTGACAATGTGGATATCTCCAGGGCCTGGATGCCAGAAAGGCTGGGCTTCCCTCCCTTGTGTGGGACTGTCCTGGATCCTCCAGGACAGGGGCCTGGTTCAGTCTGCTGTACCAGACCCCCCAGCGACAAATGTGCAGGGTCACAACCTCTCCTCCCTCCTGTGGAATTTTCCAGGACCCAGACTCTGTCCTACCCCCTCCTCCTGCCTTAGAAGAGGCCAGCAGGCAAAGAATTCCAACAGATGTTCCTTCTGAGGCTAGCTATGTTACCAGAGACCACCTGCCAGGCGGGGCTTTTGTGTGTCTATGTGTACACACACACACACACACACACACACACACACACACATACACACACACTTCTTTCTGTGTAACCATCAAAGCAGGTGCAGTGGTGGTGGGGGGAACTGAGGGCTAAAGTGTCAGGGGGATGCCCCTGCCCCGAGTAGGGGGGTGGCTGTGCCCAGCCAACCTGGCATCAGGATGACCAATTTAATTGGCTTGGTTTTCAGTCTGCACCTGGGCCCTGGGGGTAAAGCAGGGACAGTTCTGTGTTACCATCAAAACCCAACGTGCAGTCCCCACACCACCACCCAATGCTCTCCCCATTTCCTGTTTATGAACAAACCTGCAGCCCAGCCCAGTCTGATCAAAGGCAATGGGAGGAAAGACAGCCACTGCCCTAAACCCAAAGCCACAGTCCCTTAGCCCAGGCCACGGATGCCCAGCTGTTCCCAGTAATGCCTGACAGCTGCTCTCCCTGCTGGGGCATGATCAGCTGGATGGGAACAGCTGTGCTCTGGAAGGTACTACTCATGCCCCACAACCAAGAAGCAGGGAACTATGCTGAGCAGAGCCCACCAACTTCTCTACTCCCCCTCACAAAAGGCCTGGTCCAGGGGTTGGCCAGAGGGTCAAATGTCACTGAAACCAGAGGTTACTGATAGGATGGCCAAGGGCCAAACCAGCTTGCAGCAACTGTTTTGTTTGGCCTAAAGTAAATTAAAAACTTTGAATTAGTTGGACCATATTTTCCTACCACCCCGGCCCTGAACCCACTCTACGCTGCTCCCATGAGAGCAGACCCTTCCATGAGACAAGGAGCAGAATTCTAGGACATGGGAAGGTCAATTAGTGCCCCCATTGGGGATCCAGAGAGGTCTGTTTGCTCTCCCAGGATTCCCAGTGAGTTTAGGGTAGAACTGAGATTCCCCAGGGCAGGTTCCCCGTCCTTGGTAGTGTGGTCCCTCTTCTCTACTCACGTCTGCTCCGCCACCTGGGGGTCCATAGGGCTGGGAGAGTCCATGCACAGACCTGAGGACAGAGTGCATTGGTTTGAAAGTGGTGGCATTTCCTGCACACTTTCCCCCACCATGTCCCAACCCTATTCAGAAAAGGGAAAAAAGCCTGTTGTTATTTTAGGTCTTGACATATTAAAAAATGAAACAAAACCCACCCATGGACCCCAAGGGCTGACACACTGCCAAATCACACAGGGCTCCACTCCCTGTTTACTATGGAAACTCCTCCCTGTAGGCTTTAAACCAGAACTCTGCTAAGCATTTTTCTAGAACTGGTTTAAAATAATCTGTTCTAGAAGAGATAATGGCTTTTTAAAGGAAAAAGTTAAAGCTGAAGGCAAGTGAATGTTATAAAATGACAGACTTTCAGCCCTAATGCCTCCCAGGTGGGGCTGTGGTTCAGGACTTTGGCGCCTGGTTTTAAATAGGTAAGATCTCATCTCCCGCAGAGGACCCCACCCAACACCCACCTTGCCCAGCCAGTCTGTGCTGGGCGTGGTAAGCCCCACCAGAAGTGGGCAGAGGGAGGCTGCTGGGCCCACCAGGTTGTGGTAAGGATGTTAGTCTGATCAGTAGTGAAGTGGGGAGGCTAAGGCAGCCCCCCAAACTCCCCTGGCACCCCTGGGCCTCACCTGCATCAGAAGATTCAGAGGACTCAGACGACAGGGAGGATTCAGACGCCCGACGGGACAGGGATAGGCATGTGAGCAGGCTGCCTACCTGACTCTTTGGGGTCTCGCTGGGAAGGGAGCAGGGACCCAGGGAAGGAGAAAGGTAAATATGGGGCTCAAGGGCTGGCCGGCCCATGTTCCCACCAGCCACCCACCTCTGAAGGGCCCATCCAGCCTCTGCACTGTCCCAGGGAGGCGATGGCATCAAGGGCCTACCCTCTTCTCAGGCCTTCTACAGAGACTCTAAGTGTCTTCTCTTTGTTGATTGATTTAACGTTCTCCTGGGTACAGGGGAAGGTGAACCCGGAGCAAGAGCAAGGAGGTAGGCTGGAGGAGGTGGGCTGGGATCATGCTGGGGGATTGTGGGGCAGCAGACAGCCCTGGAGGGCCTTCCCCTAAACTCTTCAGGCCCCTACCCATCCACAAGCCTTTCTGGAGGAATGGCCAAGACTTTGGTCTTTATTGCTCCAAGGACAACCCAGGCTGGAGCTGCAGGCTTGCTCAGGGAGCAGGACCAGAGTTTAACCCCTTAACCCCAGGAAAGAACTGGGGGTGGAGGGAACAGGGCCACCCTCAAGTTCCCCCTCCAGACTCAGAATCCCCTGCCTGGGGCAAAATGGTGGAGATTTGGGCTCAGATTAGGAAGGCAGCATGGTGGAGGTGGGGAAGAGGGTCTCCAGAGGCTTGTGCGGGCCAAGAACAAGTCACCTGGAGGGTGTGAACAGCACAGCCCTAGTCCTGGGCCCCTGAAGCAGTCTCTGTCCCGGATGCCTCCCCATTTGGCACCCAGGCAGGGCTCCCAAGAGGCCTGGGACTAAACCCTAATGCGGGCCTCTCACCCCACATCCAGTATCCTTGGGGCGCCCTACCTGCCGAGCCCGGCGAGGTCGTGCATGGTCTGGGTGAGGGTGGTGACCGGCGAGGAAGCGGCGGCGCGCTTCGGAGACCCCAGGAGGCCATGAGCCCCCAGCCGGAGGCCCGGGAGGTGGCCGGGACGCTGGGCGCCACCGCGCACGCCGGCCGGACTGAGAGTCGAGGCTGCCGCGGGCTCCGGCTGGGGCAGCTCCATCTCGGTGGGGCGGGAGGGCTGGGCGAAGGGCGACCCACAGACGCCGGGCACAGCTGGCCGGGACGAGGTAGGGAGCCGGCCCGGGGTGGAGGGGGGAGGGAGGGAGGAAGGAAGAGCAACGGGGCCGGAGCGAGGGAGGAGAGGGAAGCGGGGAGGGTGGGGAAGGGAGGAGGGACGCAGGGACCAGCCACCAGCCCGGGAAGCCTCTGGCAGAAGCTGCCACCTCCACCTCCTTATATATTCGAAAAATAACAGCGGCCGCGCCGCCGAACGCCACCAATGGGGGTGCGGGTTAGAAGAGAGGCGGGACCGAGGGCGGAGCCCGTGTGGTGGAAGGCGCGGAGGCTGGACCAGCCGGGCCTCGCCCAGTTCCAGGCTTTGGGTGGGGTGGAGGAATTAGGGTTTCTCTTACACCCCTCGCACTCCCTCCCATCTACGGTTCGAGGAGCCTGGCTTCCCAAATTCCGCTTCTCAGTATGTGGTTTGGAGCTACACCCCCCGCCCAGCGAAGAGGGTGTGTAGAGGGCCTCCAGCGAAGAGGGCCTCAGAGGATGCAACAACCCCCCAGGGTGGCCTTAGAGGGACCCCCGCCATTTAACATTACTCACAAGCACCGGTTGGCATCTTGAGAGCCTCCATTCCCGGAGTCTGCAGAATACAGCTGTGCTGTGCGGTCTGTTTTCTCCATTCCACTTTACAGACGGGGACAGTGAGGCGTAGAGAAGTTCATTAACTCGTTCAAGGTCACATGGTTGTGCAGATGGTGGAGTTGAGATTCACCCCAGGTGCCTCTACTCCCACAGCTTCCCTGACCCTGCAACTGGCAGCTCAGAGCGGCCCCAAAGCGTAATTCCCACGGGGAGCCCCCAGGGCAGGAGGTGGACCCGTGGTGGGGGCTGACACGTAACTGATGGGTGCTTCCATGGCCTCTGATTAGATGTGATGCCAAGGGATCCAGTTTTCTCCCGCAGCCCCAGAGGAGGCTCTAATGGTTGGTCTAGCCATGAGTTTTGGCCGTAAGGGCCAAATAGTGTGTCAGCAACCTCAGAACCCAGTTATGGAATTATCTCATGCCCACTGACGGTTTGGCTAATATGGTGCCAACGTTTAATTGGTGTTTCTTTAATCAGGGAGGCTGAATTTGTCACTAGTTTTAACTGAACATCTTCTAATTATCTGATCACCTCCTAGGGAGCCGTCTTTCCTGGACCGTGGTGGGAAGGCTGAACCCAAAAGCGAGTGGGTGGTAAGCTACTCTTGCACCCCATCTCCCCCGGGGAGAGGTGCCCTCCGGCTTGTCAGGTCGCAGCTCAGGAATGCTGGAGCCGCGGCCTTGAGTCCCTTCCCCTGCAGCCTCAATCCTTCAGGCCAAGGAGCAGTGGGTGGGGGTGGCAGAAGGGAGGGCATGGCGGTAGGGGGTTGGGTGGGCCAGGAGACATGTGGAGGAAGGGAATGGAAAGACCCCAATCCCATCTGAGAGGGGTGAGGAGGGTGGGGACGTGACAAAAGTATGTCTCCCACCCCACCCAAATCTTCAGGGCCCCTCCCCAGAGGCAGTCACTACTATAATTTGTTGCATATTCTTCTGGAGTCAGTCTAAACAGTCCTAGCTAATAGAAACAAAATGGGAGGCACAAATACGAGCCACATATGTAATTTAAAATTTTCTAGTAACCGCATTTAAAAAAGTGAAAAAAAGGACTTCCCTGGTGGTGCAGTGGTTAAGAATCCGCCTGCCAAGGCAGGGGACACGGGTTTGAGCCCTGGTCCAGGAAGATCCCACATGCCATGGAGCAACTAAGCCCGCATGTGACAACTACTGAGCCCACGTGTCACAACTACTGAAGCTCGCTTGCCTAGAGCCCGTGCTCCGCAACAAGAGAAGCCACTGCAGTACGTCCACACACTGCAACAAAGAGTAGCCCCCACTCGCCGCAACTAGAGAAAGCCTGAGCACAGCAGTGAAGACCCAACGCAGCCAAAAATAAATAAATTACAAAATAAATAAAGGAAGGGTGTTTAAAAAACAAAAAAAAAGGAAAAAGAAACTTTAATATTTCATTTAACCTCTTTTAAAAGTTATCATTTCAACATGTTATCAATATAAAAATTTTTAATGAGATGTTTTACATACTTTTTTTTGGTACCAAGCCTTCAAAGTCCAATGTGCGTTTTACACACACAGCACATCTCAATTTGGACTTGCCAGAATGTTTTATACCTTGCTTTCTTTTACTTGATATATTTACTCAATTCCCTAATGCTGAACATTTATTTAAATGATGCAACAGATATGCATAGAATGAAGTCCTAAAGAGAAACTGCTGGAAGGAATGGACTTTATTTATCAAAATCTCCTTTTCCCTTTCCTGAATCTCATTTTCTCAATCTGAGTTATTGAAGAACAGGGACCAAGTCATTTACCTCTCCTCCCGTCTCCCAGAACCTTGAATAGGCCCAAGCCCAAGGTTGGTCTCTAACCCCCATATCCTACTTCTAGAGATTTCTCTTAAGAAGGTGATAAAAGTACACAGAGATGTATGTTCATAATAACAATGAAAAATGGAGAGCAAGCTGAGTCCTTCAATAGGGAACTAGACAATAAAGGTGGTTCCTCTATACTGTGCAATAGCTGAAGCATTTAAAGAGAACAGGTATTGGGAGGGTCGGGATGCCTGGCACCTGGCAAGCCCAATAATAATTGCTGATTATTGAATGATTACCTATTGGGCTCTTGGAAAATGATCTTTTGGAGAAAGGGTTCCTAGAGTAAAAGAATTTTGAAAGTCATTGATGTAGATATTTATTGACGTGAGAAGATCTTTACAATACGGGCTAAAAAATATTATGCCAAGCGTGGTCCCATTAAAAATAATATGCACAGGGGACTTCCTGGTGGTCCAGTGGCTAAGACTCCATGCTCCCAGTGCAGGGGACCCGGGTTCGTGCCCTGGTCAGGGAACTAGATCCCACATGCCATAACTAAGAGGTCGCATGCTGCAGCTAAAGATTCCACATGCCACAACTAAAAGACCCCCGTGCCGCAACTAAGACCGGCGCAGCCAAATAAATAAATTTTCTTTTTATTATAAAAAAAAATGCACAGATAAGTATCCTAGAAGGGTATTCTCTGAGTGATGGAATTAATGGTGATTAAATGGTTTTATCCTAAAACTTTTCTGTATTTGAAAATATCTTCTAAAGAACATAATTTGGAATAATATTATAATAATAACATAATTATAATTTTTAGATTAATTAAAAGAACATGATCTCCATCTGGCAGTTCCTCAAACATTTAAACATAGAGTTACCATGTGACCCAGCAATTCCACTCGTAGGTATATACCCAAGAGAAATGTAAACATATGTCCTTGCAAATAAATATTTATAGCAGTTATTTATGATTGCCAAAAGGTAGAAACAACCCAAACGTCCACCAACTGACAAATGGATAAGCAAAATGTCATATATCTGTACAACAGAATATTATTCAGCCATAAAAAAAGAAAGAAGTACTGATAAATACTATGTCATGGATGAATCTTGAAACATGAAGCTAAGTGAAAGAAGCCAGTCATAAAAGACACATATGATATTATTCCATTCATATGAAACGTTCAGAACAGGGAAATCTATAGACAGACAGTAAATTAGTGGCTGTTTAGGGCCAGCCAGGGAAGGGGCAGGGAGTGGATAGGGAGATGATAGCTAAAGGTTATGGGATTTCTTTATAAAGTGATGAAAATGTGCCATCTTTCCAATTCTCCACCTTAGGAAAATCCACAGTCCACCTTCCCTTCTCTTGGCCTAGGCTGTCCAAAGCTGCCCATGAGGTCTATACCCATTCCACTTACGTCATCACTATCCTTTGTGCCTCTCAGCAAACTTTCCATTTTCCTTTTCACTTTATTATTATTTTTAAAACATTTTTGGCTGCACCACACAGCATGTGGGATCTTAGCTACCTGACCAGGGATCGAACCTACACCCCTTGAAGTGGAAGTGCAGAGTCTTAACCACTGGACCACCAGGGAAGATCTCCTTTTCATTTTAAAAAGCCTGTAGTACTTGCTATTGAAGAAAACTTGGAAAATTCAGCAAAGTAGAAAAAAAAAGCTCATCTATAGTCATTTCACCCAAACAACCATTGATTATAAGTCAGCATGGGTGGGGAGGCAGGAGGACATACATGCACATGGATGAAACCTCCAAAACTGTAGACTTGGTTTCCTGAGGGTTTGTGGGAAGGAGTCCTCAGCCAGGTGGTCCTACATTTACTTCTGCACAGGGACCTCACACCCATTATGGGCCAAGCATTGATCTGGCTCCTAAAGGAAAAAATCTCCCAAGTTTTCTTCTGGACCTTGTGATTGGAAGGATATTTTTCATGTCTTGAGGCGGGGGAAGGGGGAGAAGCTCTCTCTAAGTAAGACACAAAATCCAGAAGCAATAGAGGAAAAAACTGACAGACCTGTCTACTTAAAGATTAAAAACTTCTCATATCTGAGATTCCCTAGGCTAAGTAAAAGGACAGTGGCAGACTGGGATAAAATATTTATAATATATTTAAAGATTTTATGTCCAGAGCATATGAAGAGTTCCTAAAAGTCAACAAAAGAGAAACAAGGGCAAAAGATATGACTAGAAAATTCTCAGGCTTCAAATGGCCAATAAACATATGAAAAGAGAAATGCACACTGAAACAGCAGTGAGTTATACTTTCTTCCCTTGGCTTCCAGAACAGCATATGAGCTTGAATTTCCTCCTACTGCTTCAGCTGCTCCTCCTGTGTTTCTTGTTAGTTCTTTCTTGAGCCCTTAACCTTGGAGAACCCCGGCACTGTCTTTGGTGCTATTTTATTCTTCGTCTACACCCATTTTCTTGAAGTCTCATCCAGCCCCAGATCCTCAGCCTGTCCCTCTGGGTCACAGCCTTCCTCTCTGCCTACTCCTCAGGCTACTTTAAGGTTTTTTTTAAAAAAACACTGCAATTCATTGTTTAAAGATAAAGAATTTGTCATGTTTATGTGTTTGGTGGAGGAAGAGGTTTCAGGGATTTGTATGTATGTATGCTTATGTACATACATGACATTATTTCTGTAGGTGCAAACACATTTATGGCTAAATGCATGGAACAGCACAGAAGGTGAGACACTGAGATGTTATCAGTGTTTATCTATGAATTGTGGGATCATCATCAACCAGATTTAAAACTATACTGTTGCTTATAAAAATAACCTAAATGTGTAACAATAGGCCCCATCGATTAGTGTTCAACCATAATTGGAACAATATGCAACTATTAAAAAGTTTGTTGGTAGTACTTTATCAGTAAGGCAATATTTTCATCACTTGATGCCAGGTAAAACAGCAGGAGATGCCAATACACAGTCTATATCGTCTGATGCCAGTTTTATGCGATAAATTTTTAAAGAAAACTGCATGCGCCTAGAGAAAAGACTGGAAGTACATGTATCAAAATGTGACCTGCGCATCTCTCCAGGTGTTGGGGTGAAAGGTGCTTTTTAGTTTCCTTTACTTTTCAGTTTCCTCAAAAAACGTGGGTTATTTTTACCTTAATAAAATAAAAAAGACAAAACATAGTTATTCTTTATAAGCAACAAATGGCTGCCCACCCGGCGCGGAGGCCGGGCACAGCGCCCCGGCCCGCACCGTTGCCGGCGGGTCACCAGACGCCCGAGCGCTGGCCGTTCAAGCAGGCCGAAGCGCCCCCGCGCGGTCGGTCCGGGGCGGGGAGGAGGGTGGGCACGGAGGGCTGGAGGCGGTGCCGGGCGTCCCCGCGCTTCCCGCGAGATCCGGCTCTACCCGCTCCGCCCTGCTCGCCGCGCTCCCAGCTCCCCGCGCCGCGGCACTTCCTGCCTTCCGCTCCCGCGCCTCCCGCTCTCGCCCGCGCCCGCCGCCTGCGGCCCGCCGCCCGGCGCCGCGCCCGCCGGCG